>NC_074679.1:16088478-16262479 GCF_029448725.1 Salvelinus fontinalis | reverse complement strand
TCCTAACCTGGTCCCAGTAACTACTGACTACTAACCCTACCTAGTCCTAACTTGGTCCCAGTAACTACTAACCCTACCTAGTCCTAACCTGGTCCCAGTAACTACTAACCCTACCTAGTCCTAACCTGGTCCCAGTAACTACTAACCCTACCTAGTCCTAACCTGGTCCTTGTAACTACTGACTACTTACCCTACCTTGTCCTAACCTGGTCCCAATAACTAGTAGCTACTAACCCTACCTAGTCCTAACCTGGTCCCAGTAACTACTAACTACTAACCTGACCTAGTCCTAACCTGGTCCCAGTAACTACTAACCCTACCTAGTCCTAACCTGGTCCCAGTAACTACTAACCCTACCTGGTCCTAACCTGGTCAAAGTAACTACTAACCCTACCTAGTCCTAACCTGGTCCCAGTAACTACTAACCCTACCTAGTCCTAACCTGGTCCCAGTAACAACTAACCCTACTTAGTCCTAACCTGGTCCCAGGAACTATTAACCCTACCTCGTCCTAACCTGGTCCCAGTAACTATTAACCCTACCTAGTCCTAACCTGGTCCCAGTAACTACTGACTACTATCCCTACCTAGTCCTAACCTAGTCCCAATAACTACTAACCCTACCTAGTTCTAACCGGTTCCCAGTAACTACTAAACCTACCTAGTTCTAACCTGGTCCAAGTAACTACTAACCCTACCTAGTCCTAACCTGGTCCCAGTAACTACTACACCTACCAAGTCCTAACCTGGTCCCAGAAACTACTACACCTACCAAGTCCTAACCTGGTCCCAGTAACTACTAACCCTACCTAGTCCTAACCTGGTCCTTGTAACTACTGACTACTTACCCTACCTAGTCCTAACCTGGTCCCAATAACTAGTAGCTACTAACCCTACCTAGTCCTAACCTGGTCCCAGTAACTACTAACTATTAACCCTACCTAGTCCTAACCTGGTCCCATTAACTACTAACCTGACCTAGTCCTAACCTGGTCCCAGTAACTACTAACCCTACCTAGTCCTAACCTGGTCCCAGTAACTACTAACCCTACCTAGTCCTAACCTGGTCCCAGTAACTACTAACCCTACCTAGTCCTAACCTGGTCCCAGTAACTACTAACCCTACCTAGTCCTAACCTGGTCCCAGTAACTACTAACCCTACCTAGTCCTAACCTGGTCCCAGTAACTACTAACCCTACCTAGTCCTAACCTGGTCCCAGTAACTACTAACCATACCTAGTCCTAACCTGGTCCCAGTAAATACTAACCCTACCATTTCCTAACCTGGTCCCAGGAACTACTGACTACTAACCCTACCTAGTCCTAACCTGGTCCCAGTAACTACTAACCCTACCTAGTCGTAACCTGGTCCCAGTAACTACTAACCCTACCTAGTCCTAACCTGGTCCCAGTAACTATTAACCCTTCCTAGTTCTAACCTGGTCCCAGTAACTACTGACTACTAACCCTACCTAGTCCTAACCTGGTCCCAGTAACTACTGACTACTAACCCTACCTAATCCTAACTTGGTCCCAGTAACTACTAACCCTACCTAGTCCTAACCTGGTCCCAGTGACTACTAACCCTACCTAGTCCTAACCTGGTCCCAGTAACTACTAACCCTACCTAGTCCTAACCTGTTCCTTGTAACTACTGACTACTTACCCTACCTTGTCCTAACCTGGTCCCAATAACTAGTAGCTACTAACCCTACCTAGTCCTAACCTGGTCCCAGTAACTACTAACTATTAACCCTACCTAGTCCTAACCTGGTCCCATTAACTACTAACCTGACCTAGTCCTAACCTGGTCCCAGTAACTACTAACCCTACCTAGTCCTAACCTGGTCCCAGTAACTACTAACCCTACCTAGTCCTAACCTGGTCCCAGTAACTACTAACCCTACCTAGTCCTAACCTGGTCCCAGTAACTACTAACCCTACCTAGTCCTAACCTGGTCCCAGTAACTACTAACCCTACCAATTCCTAACCTGGTCCCAGTAACTACTGACTACTAACCCTACCTAGTCCTAACCTGGTCCCAGTAACTACTAACCCTACTTAGTCCTAACCTGGTCCCAGGAACTATTAACCCTACCTCGTCCTAACCTGGTCCCAGTAACTATTAACCCTACCTAGTTCTAACCTGGTCCCAGTAACTACTGACTACTATACCTACCTAGTCCTAACCTGGTCCCAATAACTACTAACCCTACCTAGTTCTAACCGGTTCCCAGTAACTACTAACCCTACCAAGTCCTACCCTGGTCCAAGTAACTACTAACCCTACCTAGTCCTAACCTGGTCCTAGTAACTACTACACCTACCAAGTCCTAACCTGGTCCCAGAAACTACTACACCTACCAAGTCCTAACCTGGTCCCAGTAACTACTAACCCTACCTAGTCCTAACCTGGTCCCAGTAACTATTAACCCTACCTAGTTCTAACCTGGTCCCAGTAACTACTGACTACTAACCCTACCTAGTCCTAACCTGGTCCCAGTAACTACTGACTACTAACCCTACCTAGTCCTAACTTGGTCCCAGTAACTACTAACCCTACCTAGTCCTAACCTGGTCCCAGTAACAACTAACCCTACCTAGTCCTAACCTGGTCCCAGTAACTACTAACCCTACCTAGTCCTAACCTGGCCCTTGTAACTACTGACTACTTACCCTACCTTGTCCTAACCTGGTCCCAATAACTAGTAGCTACTAACCCTACCTAGTCCTAACCTGGTCCCAGTAACTACTAACTACTAACCTGACCTAGTCCTAACCTGGTCCCAGTAACTACTAACCCTACCTAGTCCTAACCTGGTCCCAGTAACTACTAACCCTACCTAGTCCTAACCTGGTCCCAGTAACTACTAACCCTACCTAGTCCTAACCTGGTCCCAGTAACTACTAACCCTACCTAGTCCTAACCTGGTCCCAGTAACTACTAACCCTACCAATTCCTAACCTGGTCCCAGTAACTACTGACTACTAACCCTACCTAGTCCTAACCTGGTCCCAGTAACTACTAACCCTACTTAGTCCTAACTTGGTCCCAGGAACTATTAACCCTACCTCGTCCTAACCTGGTCCCAGTAACTATTAACCCTACCTAGTTCTAACCTGGTCCCAGTAACTACTGACTACTATACCTACCTAGTCCTAACCTGGTCCCAATAACTACTAACCCTACCTAGTTCTAACCGGTTCCCAGTAACTACTAACCCTACCTAGTCCTACCCTGGTCCAAGTAACTACTAACCCTACCTAGTCCTAACCTGGTCCCAGTAACTACTACACCTACCAAGTCCTAACCTGGTCCCAGAAACTACTACACCTACCAAGTCCTAACCTGGTCCCAGTAACTACTAACCCTACCTAGTCCTAACCTGGTCCCAGTAACTATTAACCCTACCTAGTTCTAACCTGGTCCCAGTAACTACTGACTACTAACCCTACCTAGTCCTAACCTGGTCCCAGTAACTACTGACTACTAACCCTACCTAGTCCTAACTTGGTCCCAGTAACTACTAACCCTACCTAGTCCTAACCTGGTCCCAGTAACAACTAATCCTACCTAGTCCTAACCTGGTCCCAGTAACTACTAACCCTACCTAGTCCTAACCTGGTACTTGTAACTACTGACTACTTACCCTACCTTGTCCTAACCTGGTCCCAATAACTAGTAGCTACTAACCCTACCTAGTCCTAACCTGGTCCCAGTAACTACTAACTATTAACCCTACCTAGTCCTAACCTGGTCCCATTAACTACTAACCTGACCTAGTCCTAACCTGGTCCCAGTAACTACTAACCCTACCTAGTCCTAACCTGGTCCAAGTAACTACTAACCCTACCTAGTCCTAACCTGGTCCCAGTAACTACTAACCCTACCTAGTCCTAACCTGGTCCCAGTAACTACTAACCCTACCTAGTCCTAACCTGGTCCCAGTAACTACTAACCCTACCTAGTCCTAACCTGGTCCCAGTAACTACTAACCCTACCTAGTCCTAACATGGTCCCAGTAACTTCTGACTACTAACCCTACCTAGTACTAACCTGGTCCCAGTAACGACTAACCCTACCAAGTCCTAACCTGGTCCCAGTAACTACTGACTACTAACCCTACCTAGTCCTAACCTGGTCCCAGTAACTACTAACCCTACCAAGTCCTAACCTGGTCCCAGTAACTACTGACTACTAACCCCACCTAGTCCTAACCTGGTCCCAGTAACTACTAACCCTACCTAGTCCTAACCTGGTCCAAGTAACTACTAACCCTACCTAGTCCTAACCTGTTCCCAGTAACTGCTAACCGTACCTAGTCCTAACCTGGTCCCAGTAACTATTAACCCTACCTAGTTCTAACCTGGTCCCAGTAACTACTGACTACTAACCCTACCTAGTCCTAACCTGGTCCCAGTAACTACTGACTGCTAACCCTACCTAGTCGTAACCTTGTCCCAGTAACTACTAACCCTACCTAGTCCTAACCTGGTCCCAGTAACTACTGACTACTAACCCTACCTAGTCCTAACCTGGTCCCAGTAACTACTGACTACTAACCCTACCTAGTCCTAACTTGGTCCCAGTAACTACTAACCCTACCTAGTCCTAACCTGGTCCCAGTAACAACTAACCCTACCTAGTCCTAACCTGGTCCCAGTAACTATTAACCCTACCTAGTTCTAACCTGGTCCCAGTAACTACTGACTACTAACCCTACCTAGTCCTAACCTGGTCCCAGTAACTACTGACTACTAACCCTACCTAGTCCTAACTTGGTCCCAGTAACTACTAACCCTACCTAGTCCTAACCTGGTCCCAGTAACTACTAACCCTACCTAGTCCTAACCTGGTCCCAGTAACTACTAACCCTACCTAGTCCTAACCTGGTCCCAGTAACTACTAACCCTACCTAGTCCTAACCTGGTCCCAGTAACTACTAACCCTACCTAGTCCTAACCTGGTCCCAGTAACTACTAACCCTACCTAGTCCTAACCTGGTCCCAGTAACTACTGACTACTAACCCTACCTAGTCCTAACCTGGTCCCAGTAACTACTGACTACTAACCCTACCTATTCCTAACTTGGTCCCAGTAACTACTAACCCTACCTAGTCCTAACCTGGTCCCAGTAACTACTAACCCTACCTAGTCCTAACCTGGTCCCAGTAACTACTAACCCTACCTAGTCCTAACCTGGTCCTTGTAACTACTGACTACTTACCCTACCTTGTCCTAACCTGGTCCCAATAACTAGTAGCTACTAACCCTACCTCGTCCTAACCTGGTCCCAGTAACTACTAACTACTAACCTGACCTAGTCCTAACCTGGTCCCAGTAACTACTGACTACTTACCCTACCTTGTCCTAACCTGGTCCCAATAACTAGTAGCTACTAACCCTACCTCGTCCTAACCTGGTCCCAGTAACTACTAACTACTAACCTGACCTAGTCCTAACCTGGTCCCAGTAACTACTAACCCTACCTAGTCCTAACCTGGTCCCAGTAACTACTAACCCTACCAATTCCTAACCTGGTCCCAGTAACTACTGACTACTAACCCTACCTAGTCCTAACCTAGTCCCAGTAACTACTAACCCTACTTAGTCCTAACCTGGTCCCAGGAACTATTAACCCTACCTCGTCCTAACCTGGTCCCAGTAACTATTAACCCTACCTAGTCCTAACCTGGTCCCAGTAACTACTGACTACTATCCCTACCTAGTCCTAACCTGGTCCCAATAACTACTAAATCTACCTAGTTCTAACCGGTTCCCAGTAACTACTAACCCTACCTAGTCCTAACCTGGTCCAAGTAACTACTAACCCTACCTAGTCCTAACCTGGTCCCAGTAACTACTACACCTACCAAGTCCTAACCTGGTCCCAGAAACTACTACACCTACCAAGTCCTAACCTGGTCCCAGTAACTACTAACCCTACCTAGTCCTAACCTGGTCCTTGTAACTACTGACTACTTACCCTACCTAGTCCTAACCTGGTCCCAATAACTAGTAGCTACTAACCCTACCTAGTCCTAACCTGGTCCCAGTAACTACTAACTATTAACCCTACCTAGTCCTAACCTGGTCCCATTAACTACTAACCTGACCTAGTCCTAACCTGGTCCCAGTAACTACTAACCCTACCTAGTCCTAACCTGGTCCCAGTAACTACTAACCCTACCTAGTCCTAACCTGGTCCCAGTAACTACTAACCCTACCTTGTCCTAACCTGGTCCCAGTAACTACTAACCCTACCTAGTCCTAACCTGGTCCCAGTAACTACTACCCCTACCTAGTCCTAACCTGGTCCCAGTAACTACTAACCCTACCTAGTCCTAACCTGGTCCCAGTAACTACTAACCCTACCTTGTCCTAACCTGGTCCCAGTAACTACTAACCCTACCTAGTCCTAACCTGGTCCCAGTAACTACTAACCCTACCTAGTCCTAACCTGGTCCTTGTAACTACTGACTACTTACCCTACCTTGTCCTAACCTGGTCCCAATAACTAGTAGCTACTAACCCTACCTCGTCCTAACCTGGTCCCAGTAACTACTAACTACTAACCTGACCTAGTCCTAACCTGGTCCCAGTAACTACTGACTACTTACCCTACCTTGTCCTAACCTGGTCCCAATAACTAGTAGCTACTAACCCTACCTCGTCCTAACCTGGTCCCAGTAACTACTAACTACTAACCTGACCTAGTCCTAACCTGGTCCCAGTAACTACTAACCCTACCTAGTCCTAACCTGGTCCCAGTAACTACTAACCCTACCAATTCCTAACCTGGTCCCAGTAACTACTGACTACTAACCCTACCTAGTCCTAACCTAGTCCCAGTAACTACTAACCCTACTTAGTCCTAACCTGGTCCCAGGAACTATTAACCCTACCTCGTCCTAACCTGGTCCCAGTAACTATTAACCCTACCTAGTCCTAACCTGGTCCCAGTAACTACTGACTACTATCCCTACCTAGTCCTAACCTGGTCCCAATAACTACTAAATCTACCTAGTTCTAACCGGTTCCCAGTAACTACTAACCCTACCTAGTCCTAACCTGGTCCAAGTAACTACTAACCCTACCTAGTCCTAACCTGGTCCCAGTAACTACTACACCTACCAAGTCCTAACCTGGTCCCAGAAACTACTACACCTACCAAGTCCTAACCTGGTCCCAGTAACTACTAACCCTACCTAGTCCTAACCTGGTCCTTGTAACTACTGACTACTTACCCTACCTAGTCCTAACCTGGTCCCAATAACTAGTAGCTACTAACCCTACCTAGTCCTAACCTGGTCCCAGTAACTACTAACTATTAACCCTACCTAGTCCTAACCTGGTCCCATTAACTACTAACCTGACCTAGTCCTAACCTGGTCCCAGTAACTACTAACCCTACCTAGTCCTAACCTGGTCCCAGTAACTACTAACCCTACCTAGTCCTAACCTGGTCCCAGTAACTACTAACCCTACCTTGTCCTAACCTGGTCCCAGTAACTACTAACCCTACCTAGTCCTAACCTGGTCCCAGTAACTACTACCCCTACCTAGTCCTAACCTGGTCCCAGTAACTACTAACCCTACCTAGTCCTAACCTGGTCCCAGTAACTACTAACCCTACCTAGTCCTAACCTGGTCCCAGTAACTACTAACCCTACCATTTCCTAACCTGGTCCCAGTAACTACTGACTACTAACCCTACCTAGTCCTAACCTGGTCCCAGTAACTACTAACCCTACCTAGTCGTAACCTGGTCCCAGTAACTGCTAACCCTACCTAGTCCTAACCTGGTCCCAGTAACTATTAACCCTACCTAGTTCTAACCTGGTCCCAGTAACTACTGACTACTAACCCTACCTAGTCCTAACCTGGTCCCAGTAACTACTGACTACTAACCCTACCTAGTCCTAACTTGGTCCCAGTAACTACTAACCCTACCTAGTCCTAACCTGGTCCCAGTGACTACTAACCCTACCTAGTAATAACCTGGTCCCAGTAACTACTAACCCTACCTAGTCCTAACCTGTTCCTTGTAACTACTGACTACTTACCCTACCTTGTCCTAACCTGGTCCCAATAACTAGTAGCTACTAACCCTACCTAGTCCTAACCTGGTCCCAGTAACTACTAACTATTAACCCTAAATAGTCCTAACCTGGTCCCATTAACTACTAACCTGACCTAGTCCTAACCTGGTCCCAGTAACTACTAACCCTACCTAGTCCTAACCTGGTCCCAGTAACTACTAACCCTACCTAGTCCTAACCTGGTCCCAGTAACTACTAACCCTACCTAGTCCTAACCTGGTCCCAGTAACTACTAACCCTACCTAGTCCTAACCTGGTCCCAGTAACTACTAACCCTACCAATTCCTAACCTGGTCCCAGTAACTGCTAACCCTACCTAGTCCTAACCTGGTCCCAGTAACTATTAACCCTACCTAGTTCTAACCTGGTCCCAGTAACTACTGACTACTAACCCTACCTAGTCCTAACCTGGTCCCAGTAACTACTGACTACTAACCCTACCTAGTCCTAACTTGGTCCCAGTAACTACTGACTACTAACCCTACCTAGTCCTAACTTGGTCCCAGTAACTACTAACCCTACCTAGTCCTAACCTGGTCCCAGTGACTACTAACCCTACCTAGTAATAACCTGGTCCCAGTAACTACTAACCCTACCTAGTCCTAACCTGTTCCTTGTAACTACTGACTACTTACCCTACCTTGTCCTAACCTGGTCCCAATAACTAGTAGCTACTAACCCTACCTAGTCCTAACCTGGTCCCAGTAACTACTAACTATTAACCCTACCTAGTCCTAACCTGGTCCCATTAACTACTAACCTGTCCTAGTCCTAACCTGGTCCCAGTAACTACTAACCCTACCTAGTCCTAACCTGGTCCCAGTAACTACTAACCCTACCTAGTCCTAACCTGGTCCCAGTAACTACTAACCCTACCTAGTCCTAACCTGGTCCCAGTAACTACTAACCCTACCTAGTCCTAACCTGGTCCCAGTAACTACTAACCCTACCAATTCCTAACCTGGTCCCAGTAACTACTGACTACTAACCCTACCTAGTCCTAACCTGGTCCCAGTAACTACTAACCCTACTTAGTCCTAACCTGGTCCCAGGAACTATTAACCCTACCTCGTCCTAACCTGGTCCCAGTAACTATTAACCCTACCTAGTTCTAACCTGGTCCCAGTAACTACTGACTACTATCCCTACCTAGTCCTAACCTGGTCCCAGTAAACTACTAACCCTACCTAGTTTTAACCGGTTCCCAGTAACTACTAACCCTACCTAGTCCTAACCTGGTCCAAGTAACTACTAACCCTACCTAGTCCTAACCTGGTCCCAGTAACTACTACACCTACCAAGTCCTAACCTGGTCCCAGAAACTACTACACCTACCAAGTCCTAACCTGGTCCCAGTAACTACTAACCCTACCTAGTCCTAACCTGGTCCCAGTAACTATTAACCCTACCTAGTTCTAACCTGGTCCCAGTAACTACTGACTACTAACCCTACCTAGTCCTAACCTGGTCCCAGTAACTACTGACTACTAACCCTACCTAGTCCTAACTTGGTCCCAGTAACTACTAACCCTACCTAGTCCTAACCTGGTCCCAGTAACAACTAACCCTACCTAGTCCTAACCTGGTCCCAGTAACTACTAACCCTACCTAGTCCTAACCTGGTCCCAGTAACTACTACACCTACCAAGTCCTAACCTGGTCCCAGAAACTACTATACCTACCAAGTCCTAACCTGGTCCCAGTAACTACTAACCCTACCTAGTCCTAACCTGGTCCTTGTAACTACTGACTACTTACCCTACCTAGTCCTAACCTGGTCCCAATAACTAGTAGCTACTAACCCTACCTAGTCCTAACCTGGTCCCAGTAACTACTAACTATTAACCCTACCTAGTCCTAACCTGGTCCCATTAACTACTAACCTGACCTAGTCCTAACCTGGTCCCAGTAACTACTAACCCTACCTAGTCCTAACCTGGTCCCAGTAACTACTAACCCTACCTAGTCCTAACCTGGTCCCAGTAACTACTAACCCTACCTAGTCCTAACCTGGTCCCAGTAACTACTAACCCTACCTAGTCCTAACCTGGTCCCAGTAACTACTAACCCTACCTAGTCCTAACCTGGTCCCAGTAACTACTAACCCTACCTAGTCCTAACCTGGTCCCAGTAAATACTAACCCTACCTAGTCCTAACCTGGTCCCAGTAACTACTAACCCTACCAATTCCTAACCTGGTCCCAGTAACTACTGACTACTAACCCTACCTAGTCCTAACCTGGTCCCAGTAACTACTAACCCTACTTAGTCCTAACCTGGTCCCAGTAACTACTAACCCTACCTCGTCCTAACCTGGTCCCAGTAACTACTAACCCTACCTAGTCCTAACCTGGTCCCAGTAACTACTAACCCTACTTAGTCCTAACCTGGTCCCAGTAACTACTAACCCTACCTCGTCCTAACCTGGTCCCAGTAACTATTAACCCTACCTAGTTCTAACCTGGTCCCAGTAACTACTAACCCTACCTCGTCCTAACCTGGTCCCAGTAACTACTAACCCTACCTAGTCCTAACCTGGTCCCAGTAACTATTAACCCTACCTAGTCCTAACCTGGTCCCAATAACTACTAACCCTACCTAGTTCTAACCGCTTCCCAGTAACTACTAACCCTACCTAGTCCTAACCTGGTCCAAGTAACTACTAACCCTACCTAGTCCTAACCTGGTCCCAGTAACTACTAACCCTACTTAGTCCTAACCTGGTCCCAGAAACATACTAACTAATAACCCTACATAGTCCTAACCTGGTCCCAATAACTACTAACCCTACCTAGTTCTAACCTGGTCCCACTAACAACTAACCCTACCTAGTCCTAAACTGGTCCAAGTACCTACTAACCCTACCTAGTCCTAACTTGGTCCCAGTAACTACTACACCTTCCAAGTCCTAACCTGGTCCCTTAAACTACTAACTACTAACCCTACATAGTCCTAACCTGGTCCCAGTAACTACTAACCCTACCAAGTTCTAACCTGGTCCCAGTAACTACTACTAACCCTATCTAGTCCTAACCTGGTCCCAGTAACTACTAACCCTACCTAGTCTTAACCTGGTCCCAGTAACTACTAACCCTACCTAGTCCTAACCTGGTCCCAGTAACTATTAACCCTACCTAGTTCTAACCTGGTCCCAGTAACTACTGACTACTAACCCTACCTAGTCGTAACCTGGTCCCAGTAACTACTAACCCTACCTAGTCCTAACCTGGTCCCAGTAACTACTGACTACTAACCCTACCTAGTCCTAACCTGGTCCCAGTAACTGATAACCCTACCAAGTCCTAACCTGGTCCCAGTAACTACTGACTACTAACCCTACCTAATCCTAACCTGGTCCCAGTAACTACTAACCCTACCTAGTCCTAACCTGGTCCCAGTAACTAATAACCCTACATAGTTCTAACCTGGTCCATGTAACTACTGACTACTAACCCTACCTAGTCCTAACCTGGTCCCAGTAACTACTAACCCTACCTAGTCCTAACCTGTTCCCAGTAACTGCTAACCGTACCTAGTCCTAACCTGGTCCCAGTAACTACTAACCCTACCTAGTCCTTACCTGGTCCCAGTAACTACTGACTACTAACCCTACCTAGTCCTAACCTGGTCCCAGTAACTACTAACCCTACCAAGTCCTAACCTGGTCCCAGTAACTACTGACTACCAACCCTACCTAGTCCTAACCTGGTCCCAGTAACTACTAACCCTACCTATTTCTAACCTGGTCCCAGTAACTGCTGACTACTAACCCTATCTAGTCCAAACCTGGTCCCAGTAAACTACTAACCCTACCAAGTCCTAACCTGGTCCCAGTAAACTACTAACCCTACCTAGTCTTAACCTGGCCCCAGTAACTGATGACTGCTAACCCTACCTAGTCCTAACCTGGTCCCAGTAACTACTAACCCTACCTCGTCCTAACCTGGTCCCAGTAACTACTGACTTCTAACCCTACCTAGTCCTAACCTGGTCCCAGTAACTGCTAACCGTACCTAGTCCTAACCTGGTCCAAGTAACTCCTAACCCTACCTAGTCCTAACCTGGTCCCAGTGACTACTGACTACTAACCCTACCTAGTCCTAACCTGGTCCCAGTAACGACTAACCCTACCAAGTCCTAACCTGGTCCCAGTAACTACTGACTACTAACCCTACCTAGTCCTAACCTGGTCCCAGTAACTACTAACCCTACCTAGTCCTAACCTGGTCCCAGTAACTACTAACCCTACCTAGTCCTAACCTGGTCCCAGTAACTACTAACCCTACCTAGTCCTAACCTGGTCCCAGTAACTACTAACCCTACCTAGTCCTAACCTGGTCCTTGTAACTACTGACTACTTACCCTACCTAGTCCTAACCTGGTCCCAATAACTAGTAGCTACTAACCCTACCTAGTCCTAACCTGGTCCCAGTAACTACTAACTATTAACCCTACCTAGTCCTAACCTGGTCCCATTAACTACTAACCTGACCTAGTCCTAACCTGGTCCCAGTAACTACTAACCCTACCTAGTCCTAACCTGGTCCCAGTAACTACTAACCCTACCTAGTCCTAACCTGGTCCCAGTAACTACTAACCCTACCTAGTCCTAACCTGGTCCCAGTAACTACTAACCCTACCTAGTCCTAACCTGGTCCCAGTAACTACTAACCCTACCTAGTCCTAACCTGGTCCCAGTAACTACTAACCCTACCTAGTCCTAACCTGGTCCCAGTAACTACTACACCTACCAAGTCCTAACCTGGTCCCAGAAACTACTATACCTACCAAGTCCTAACCTGGTCCCAGTAACTACTAACCCTACCTAGTCCTAACCTGGTCCTTGTAACTACTGACTACTTACCCTACCTAGTCCTAACCTGGTCCCAATAACTAGTAGCTACTAACCCTACCTAGTCCTAACCTGGTCCCAGTAACTACTAACTATTAACCCTACCTAGTACTAACCTGGTCCCATTAACTACTAACCTGACCTAGTCCTAACCTGGTCCCAGTAACTACTAACCCTACCTAGTCCTAACCTGGTCCCAGTAACTACTAACCCTACCTAGTCCTAACCTGGTCCCAGTAACTACTAACCCTACCTAGTCCTAACCTGGTCCCAGTAACTACTAACCCTACCTAGTCCTAACCTGGTCCCAGTAACTACTAACCCTACCTAGTCCTAACCTGGTCCCAGTAACTACTAACCCTACCTAGTCCTAACCTGGTCCCAGTAACTACTAACCCTACCTAGTCCTAACCTGGTCCCAGTAACTACTAACCCTACCAATTCCTAACCTGGTCCCAGTAACTACTGACTACTAACCCTACCTAGTCCTAACCTGGTCCCAGTAACTACTAACCCTACTTAGTCCTAACCTGGTCCCAGTAACTACTAACCCTACCTCGTCCCAACCTGGTCCCAGTAACTATTAACCCTACCTAGTTCTAACCTGGTCCCAGTAACTACTGACTACTATCCCTACCTAGTCCTAACCTGGTCCCAATAACTACTAACCCTACCTAGTTCTAACCGGTTCCCAGTAACTACTAACCCTACCTAGTCCTAACCTGGTCCAAGTAACTACTAACCCTACCTAGTCCTAACCTGGTCCCAGTAACTACTACACCTACCAAGTCCTAACCTGGTCCCAGAAACTACTAACTAATAACCCTACATAGTCCTAACCTGGTCCCAATAACTACTAACCCTACCTAGTTCTAACCTGGTCCCAGTAACAACTAACCCTACCTAGTCCTAACCTGGTCCAAGTACCTACTAACCCTACCTAGTCCTAACTTGGTCCCAGTAACTACTACACCTTCCAAGTCCTAACCTGGTCCCTTAAACTACTAACTACTAACCCTACATAGTCCTAACCTGGTCCCAGTAACTACTAACCCTACCTAGTTCTAACCTGGTCCCAGTAACTACTACTAACCCTATCTAGTCCTAACCTGGTCCCAGTAACTACTAACCCTACCTAGTCTTAACCTGGTCCCAGTAACTACTAACCCTACCTAGTCCTAACCTGGTCCCAGTAACTATTAACCCTACCTAGTTCTAACCTGGTCCCAGTAACTACTGACTACTAACCCTACCTAGTCGTAACCTGGTCCCAGTAACTACTAACCCTACCTAGTCCTAACCTGGTCCCAGTAACTACTGACTACTAACCCTACCTAGTCCTAACCTGGTCCCAGTAACTGATAACCCTACCAAGTCCTAACCTGGTCCCAGTAACTACTGACTACTAACCCTACCTAATCCTAACCTGGTCCCAGTAACTACTAACCCTACCTAGTCCTAACCTGGTCCCAGTAACTAATAACCCTACATAGTTCTAACCTGGTCCATGTAACTACTGACTACTAACCCTACCTAGTCCTAACCTGGTCCCAGTAACTACTAACCCTACCTAGTCCTAACCTGTTCCCAGTAACTGCTAACCGTACCTAGTCCTAACCTGGTCCCAGTAACTACTAACCCTACCTAGTCCTTACCTGGTCCCAGTAACTACTGACTACTAACCCTACCTAGTCCTAACCTGGTCCCAGTAACTACTAACCCTACCAAGTCCTAACCTGGTCCCAGTAACTACTGACTACCAACCCTACCTAGTCCTAACCTGGTCCCAGTAACTACTAACCCTACCTATTTCTAACCTGGTCCCAGTAACTGCTGACTACTAACCCTATCTAGTCCAAACCTGGTCCCAGTAAACTACTAACCCTACCAAGTCCTAACCTGGTCCCAGTAAACTACTAACCCTACCTAGTCTTAACCTGGCCCCAGTAACTGATGACTGCTAACCCTACCTAGTCCTAACCTGGTCCCAGTAACTACTAACCCTACCTCGTCCTAACCTGGTCCCAGTAACTACTGACTTCTAACCCTACCTAGTCCTAACCTGGTCCCAGTAACTGCTAACCGTACCTAGTCCTAACCTGGTCCAAGTAACTCCTAACCCTACCTAGTCCTAACCTGGTCCCAGTAACTACTGACTACTAACCCTACCTAGTCCTAACCTGGTCCCAGTAACGACTAACCCTACCAAGTCCTAACCTGGTCCCAGTAACTACTGACTACTAACCCTACCTAGTCCTAACCTGGTCCCAGTAACTACTAACCCTACCTAGTCCTAACCTGGTCCCAGTAACTACTAACCCTACCTAGTCCTAACCTGGTCCCAGTAACTACTAACCCTACCTAGTCCTAACCTGGTCCCAGTAACTACTAACCCTACCTAGTCCTAACCTGGTCCAAGTAACTACTAACCCTACCTAGTCCTAACCTGGTCCCAGTAACTACTACACCTACCAAGTCCTAACCTGGTCCCAGAAACTACTACACCTACCAAGTCCTAACCTGGTCCCAGTAACTACTAACCCTACCTAGTCCTAACCTGGTCCTTGTAACTACTGACTACTTACCCTACCTAGTCCTAACCTGGTCCCAATAACTAGTAGCTACTAACCCTACCTAGTCCTAACCTGGTCCCAGTAACTACTAACTATTAACCCTACCTAGTCCTAACCTGGTCCCATTAACTACTAACCTGACCTAGTCCTAACCTGGTCCCAGTAACTACTAACCCTACCTAGTCCTAACCTGGTCCCAGTAACTACTAACCCTACCTAGTCCTAACCTGGTCCCAGTAACTACTAACCCTACCTAGTCCTAACCTGGTCCCAGTAACTACTAACCCTACCTAGTCCTAACCTGGTCCCAGTAACTACTAACCCTACCTAGTCCGAACCTGGTCCCAGTAACTACTAACCCTACCTAGTCCTAACCTGGTCCCAGTAACTACTAACCCTACCATTTCCTAACCTGGTCCCAGTAACTACTGACTACTAACCCTACCTAGTCCTAACCTGGTCCCAGTAACTACTAACCCTACCTAGTCGTAACCTGGTCCCAGTAACTACTAACCCTACCTAGTCCTAACCTGGTCCCAGTAACTATTAACCCTACCTAGTTCTAACCTGGTCCCAGTAACTACTGACTACTAACCCTACCTAGTCCTAACCTGGTCCCAGTAACTACTGACTACTAACCCTACCTAGTCCTAACTTGGTCCCAGTAACTACTAACCCTACCTAGTCCTAACCTGGTCCCAGTAACTACTAACCCTACCTAGTCCTAACCTGGTCCCAGTAACTACTATCCCTACCTAGTCCTAACCTGGTCCCAATAACTACTAACCCTACCTAGTTCTAACCGGTTCCCAGTAACTACTAACCCTACCTAGTCCTAACCTGGTCCAAGTAACTACTAACCCTACCTAGTCCTAACCTGGTCCCAGTAACTACTACACCTACCAAGTCCTAACCTGGTCCCAGAAACTACTACACCTACCAAGTCCTAACCTGGTCCTAGTAACTACTAACCCTACCTAGTCCTAACCTGGTCCCAGTAACTATTAACCCTACCTAGTTCTAACCTGGTCCCAGTAACTACTGACTACTAACCCTACCTAGTCCTAACCTGGTCCCAGTAACTACTGACTACTAACCCTACCTAGTCCTAACTTGGTCCCAGTAACTACTAACCCTACCTAGTCCTAACCTGGTCCCAGTAACTACTAACCCTACCTAGTCCTAACCTGGTCCCAGTAACTACTAACCCTACCTAGTCCTAACCTGGTCCCAGTAACTACTAACCCTACCTAGTCCTAACCTGGTCCCAGTAACTACTAACCCTACCTAGTCCTAACCTGGTCCCAGTAACTACTAACCCTACCAATTCCTAACCTGGTCCCAGTAACTACTGACTACTAACCCTACCTAGTCCTAACCTGGTCCCAGTAACTACTAACCCTACTTAGTCCTAACCTGGTCCCAGGAACTATTAACCCTACCTCGTCCTAACCTGGTCCCAGTAACTATTAACCCTACCTAGTCCTAACCTGGTCCCAGTAACTACTGACTACTATCCCTACCTAGTCCTAACCTGGTCCCAATAACTACTAACCCTACCTAGTTCTAACCGGTTCCCAGTAACTACTAACCCTACCTAGTCCTAACCTGGTCCAAGTAACTACTAACCCTACCTAGTCCTAACCTGGTCCCAGTAACTACTACACCTACCAAGTCCTAACCTGGTCCCAGAAACTACTATACCTACCAAGTCCTAACCTGGTCCCAGTAACTACTAACCCTACCTAGTCCTAACCTGGTCCTTGTAACTACTGACTACTTACCCTACCTAGTCCTAACCTGGTCCCAATAACTAGTAGCTACTAACCCCACCTAGTCCTAACCTGGTCCCAGTAACTACTAACTATTAACCCTACCTAGTCCTAACCTGGTCCCATTAACTACTAACCTGACCTAGTCCTAACCTGGTCCCAGTAACTACTAACCCTACCTAGTCCTAACCTGGTCCCAGTAACTACTAACCCTACCTAGTCCTAACCTGGTCCCAGTAACTACTAACCCTACCTAGTCCTAACCTGGTCCCAGTAACTACTAACCCTACCTAATCCTAACCTGGTCCCAGTAACTACTAACCCTACCTAGTCCTAACCTGGTCCCAGTAACTACTAACCCTACCTAGTCCTAACCTGGTCCCAGTAACTACTAACCCTACCTAGTCCTAACCTGGTCCCAGTAACTACTAACCCTACCAATTCCTAACCTGGTCCCAGTAACTACTGACGACTAACCCTACCTAGTCCTAACCTGGTCCCAGTAACTACTAACCCTACTTAGTCCTAACCTGGTCCCAGTAACTACTAACCCTACCTCGTCCTAACCTGGTCCCAGTAACTATTAACCCTACCTAGTTCTAACCTGGTCCCAGTAACTACTGACTACTATCCCTACCTAGTCCTAACCTGGTCCCAATAACTACTATCCCTACCTAGTCCTAACCTGGTCCCAGTAACTACTAACCCTACCTAGTCCTAACCTGGTCCCAGTAACTACTAACCCTACCTAGTCCTAACCTGGTCCCAGTAACTACTACACCTACCAAGTCCTAACCTGGTCCCAGAAACTAATAACTAATAACCCTGCATAGTCCTAACCTGGTCCCAATAACTACTAACCCTACCTAGTTCTAACCTGGTCCCAGTAACAACTAACCCTACCTAGTCCTAACCTGGTCCAAGTACCTACTAACCCTACCTAGTCCTAACTTGGTCCCAGTAACTACTACACCTTCCAAGTCCTAACCTGGTCCCAGAAACTACTAACTACTAACCCTACATAGTCCTAACCTGGTCCCAGTAACTACTAACCCTACCTAGTTCTAACCTGGTCCCATTAACTACTACTAACCCTATCTAGTCCTAACCTGGTCCCAGTAACTACTAACCCTACCTAGTCTTAACCTGGTCCCAGTAACTACTAACCCTACCTAGTCCTAACCTGGTCCCAGTAACTTTTAACCCTACCTAGTTCTAACCTGGTCCCAGTAACTACTGACTACTAACCCTACCTAGTCGTAACCTGGTCCCAGTAACTACTAACCCTACCTAGTCCTAACCTGGTCCCAGTAACTACTAACCCTACCTAGTCCTAACCTGGTCCCAGTAACTACTATCCCTACCTAGTCCTAACCTGGTCCCAATAACTACTAACCCTACCTAGTTCTAACCGGTTCCCAGTAACTACTAACCCTACCTAGTCCTAACCTGGTCCAAGTAACTACTAACCCTACCTAGTCCTAACCTGGTCCCAGTAACTACTACACCTACCAAGTCCTAACCTGGTCCCAGAAACTACTACACCTACCAAGTCCTAACCTGGTCCCAGTAACTACTAACCCTACCTAGTCCTAACCTGGTCCCAGTAACTATTAACCCTACCTAGTTCTAACCTGGTCCCAGTAACTACTGACTACTAACCCTACCTAGTCCTAACCTGGTCCCAGTAACTACTGACTACTAACCCTACCTAGTCCTAACTTGGTCCCAGTAACTACTAACCCTACCTAGTCCTAACCTGGTCCCAGTAACTACTAACCCTACCTAGTCCTAACCTGGTCCCAGTAACTACTAACCCTACCTAGTCCTAACCTGGTCCTTGTAACTACTGACTACTTAACCTACCTTGTCCTAACCTGGTCCCAGTAACTAGTAGCTACTAACCCTACCTAGTCCTAACCTGGTCCCAGTAACTACTAACTATTAACCCTACCTAGTCCTAACCTGGTCCCATTAACTACTAACCTGACCTAGTCCTAACCTGGTCCCAGTAACTACTAACCCTACCTAGTCCTAACCTGGTCCCAGTAACTACTAACCCTACCTAGTCCTAACCTGGTCCCAGTAACTACTAACCCTACCTAGTCCTAACCTGGTCCCAGTAACTACTAACCCTACCTAGTCCTAACCTGGTCCCAGTAACTACTAACCCTACCAATTCCTAACCTGGTCCCAGTAACTACTGACTACTAACCCTACCTAGTCCTAACCTGGTCCCAGTAACTACTAACCCTACTTAGTCCTAACCTGGTCCCAGGAACTATTAACCCTACCTCGTCCTAACCTGGTCCCAGTAACTATTAACCCTACCTAGTCCTAACCTGGTCCCAGTAACTACTGACTACTATCCCTACCTAGTCCTAACCTGGTCCCAATAACTACTAACCCTACCTAGTTCTAACCGGTTCCCAGTAACTACTAACCCTACCTAGTCCTAACCTGGTCCAAGTAACTACTAACCCTACCTAGTCCTAACCTGGTCCCAGTAACTACTACACCTACCAAGTCCTAACCTGGTCCCAGAAACTACTATACCTACCAAGTCCTAACCTGGTCCCAGTAACTACTAACCCTACCTAGTCCTAACCTGGTCCTTGTAACTACTGACTACTTACCCTACCTAGTCCTAACCTGGTCCCAATAACTAGTAGCTACTAACCCCACCTAGTCCTAACCTGGTCCCAGTAACTACTAACTATTAACCCTACCTAGTCCTAACCTGGTCCCATTAACTACTAACCTGACCTAGTCCTAACCTGGTCCCAGTAACTACTAACCCTACCTAGTCCTAACCTGGTCCCAGTAACTACTAACCCTACCTAGTCCTAACCTGGTCCCAGTAACTACTAACCCTACCTAGTCCTAACCTGGTCCCAGTAACTACTAACCCTACCTAATCCTAACCTGGTCCCAGTAACTACTAACCCTACCTAGTCCTAACCTGGTCCCAGTAACTACTAACCCTACCTAGTCCTAACCTGGTCCCAGTAACTACTAACCCTACCTAGTCCTAACCTGGTCCCAGTAACTACTAACCCTACCAATTCCTAACCTGGTCCCAGTAACTACTGACTACTAACCCTACCTAGTCCTAACCTGGTCCCAGTAACTACTAACCCTACTTAGTCCTAACCTGGTCCCAGTAACTACTAACCCTACCTCGTCCTAACCTGGTCCCAGTAACTATTAACCCTACCTAGTTCTAACCTGGTCCCAGTAACTACTGACTACTATCCCTACCTAGTCCTAACCTGGTCCCAATAACTACTATCCCTACCTAGTCCTAACCTGGTCCCAGTAACTACTAACCCTACCTAGTCCTAACCTGGTCCCAGTAACTACTAACCCTACCTAGTCCTAACCTGGTCCCAGTAACTACTACACCTACCAAGTCCTAACCTGGTCCCAGAAACTAATAACTAATAACCCTGCATAGTCCTAACCTGGTCCCAATAACTACTAACCCTACCTAGTTCTAACCTGGTCCCAGTAACAACTAACCCTACCTAGTCCTAACCTGGTCCAAGTACCTACTAACCCTACCTAGTCCTAACTTGGTCCCAGTAACTACTACACCTTCCAAGTCCTAACCTGGTCCCAGAAACTACTAACTACTAACCCTACATAGTCCTAACCTGGTCCCAGTAACTACTAACCCTACCTAGTTCTAACCTGGTCCCAGTAACTACTACTAACCCTATCTAGTCCTAACCTGGTCCCAGTAACTACTAACCCTACCTAGTCTTAACCTGGTCCCAGTAACTACTAACCCTACCTAGTCCTAACCTGGTCCAAGTAACTTTTAACCCTACCTAGTTCTAACCTGGTCCCAGTAACTACTGACTACTAACCCTACCTAGTCGTAACCTGGTCCCAGTAACTACTAACCCTACCTAGTCCTAACCTGGTCCCAGTAACTACTGACTACTAACCCTACCTAGTCCTAACCTGGTCCCAGTAACTGCTAACCCTACCAAGTCCTAACCTGGTCCCAGTAACTACTGACTACTAACCCTACCTAATCCTAACCTGGTCCCAGTAACTACTAACCCTACCTAGTCCTAACCTGGTCCCAGGAACTAATAAACCTACATAGTTCTAACCTGGTCCATGTAACTACTGACTACTAACCCTACCTAGTCCTAACCTGGTCCCAGTAACTACTAACCCTACCTAGTCCTAACCTGTTCCCAGTAACTGCTAACCGTACCTAGTCCTAACCTGGTCCCAGTAACTACTAACCCTACCTAGTCCTAACCTGGTCCCAGTAACTACTGACTACTAACCCTACCTAGTCCTAACCTGGTCCCAGTAACTACTAACCCTACCAAGTCCTAACCTGGTCCCAGTAACTACTGACTACTAACCCTACCTAGTCCTAACCTGGTCCCAGTAACTACTAACCCTACCTATTTCTAACCTGGTCCCAGTAACTGCTGACTACTAACCCTATCTAGTCCAAACCTGGTCCCAGTAAACTACTAACCCTACCAAGTCCTAACCTGGTCCCAGTAAACTACTAACCCTACCTAGTCCTAACCTGGCCCCAGTAACTGATGACTGCTAACCCTACCTAGTCCTAACCTGGTCCCAGTAACTACTAACCCTACCTCGTCCTAACCTGGTCCCAGTAACTACTGACTTCTAACCCTACCTAGTCCTAACATGGTCCCAGTAACTGCTAACCGTACCTAGTCCTAACCTGGTCCCAGTAACTCCTAACCCTACCTAGTCCTAACCTGGTCCCAGTAACTACTGACTACTAACCCTACCTAGTCCTAACCTGGTCCCAGTAACGACTAACCCTACCAAGTCCTAACCTGGTCCCAGTAACTACTGACTACTAACCCTACCTAGTCCTAACCTGGTCCCAGTAACTACTAACCCTACCTATTTCTAACCTGGTCCCAGTAACTGCTGACTACTAACCCTATCTAGTCCTAACCTGGTCCCAGAAACTACTAACCCTACCTAGTCCTAACCTGGTCGCAGTAACTACTAACCCTACCAAGTCCTAACCTGGTCTCAGTAACTACTAACCCTACCTAGTCCTAACCTGGTCCCAGTAACTACTAACCCTACCTAGTCCTAACCTGGTCCCAGTAACTACTAACCCTACCTAGTCCTAACCTGGTCCTTGTAACTACTGACTACTTACCCTACCTAGTCCTAATCTGGTCCCAATAACTAGTAGCTACTAACCCTACCTAGTCCTAACCTGGTCCCAGTAACTAGTAACTATTAACCCTACCTAGTCCTAACCTGGTCCCATTAACTACTAACCTGACCTAGTCCTAACCTGGTCCCAGTAACTACTAACCCTACCTAGTCCTAACCTGGTCCCAGTAACAACTAACCCTACTTAGTCCTAACCTGGTCCCAGTAACTACTAACCGTACCTAGTCCTAACCTGGTCCCTGTAACTACTAACCCTACCTAGTCCTAACCTGGTCCCAGTAACTACTAACCCTACCTCGTCCTAACCTGGTCCCAGTAACTATTAACCCTACCTAGTTCTAACCTGGTCGCAGTAACTACTGACTACTATCCCTACCTAGTCCTAACCTGGTCCCAATAACTACTACACCTACCTAGTTCTAACCTGGTCCCAGTAACTACTAACCGTACCTAGTCCTAACCTGGTCCAAGTAACTACTAACCCTACCTAGTCCTAGCCTGGTCCCAGTAACTACTACACCTACCAGGTCCTAACCTGGTCCCAGAAACTACTAACTACTTACCCTACATAGTCCTAACCTGGTCCCAGTAACTACTAACCCTACCTAGTCCTAACCTGGTCCCAGTAACTACTAACCCTACCTAGTTCTAACCTGGTCCCAGTAACTACTAACCCTACCTAGTCCTAACCTGGTTCCAGTAACGACTAACCCTACCTAGTCCTAACCTGGTCCCAGTAACTACTACACCTACCAAGTCCTAACCTGGTCCCAGTAACTGCTGACTACTAACCCTACGTAGTCCTAACCTGGTCCCAGTAACTACTAATGCCTACCTAGTCCTAACCTGGTCGCAGTAACTACTAACCCTACCAAGTCCTAACCTGGTCCCAGTAACTACTGACTACTAACCCTACCTAGTCCTAACCTGGTCCCAGTAACTACTAACCCTACCTAGTCCTAACCTGGTCCTTGTAACTACTGACTACTTACCCTACCTTGTCCTAACCTGGTCCCAATAACTAGTAGCTACTAACCCTACCTAGTCCTAACCTGGTCCCAGGAACTACTAACTATTAACCCTACCTAGTCCTAACCTGGTCCCATTAACTACTAACCTGACCTAGTCCTAACCTGGTCCCAGTAACTACTAACCCTACCTAGTCCTAACCTGGTCCCAGTAACTACTAACCCTACCTAGTCCTAACCTGGGTCCAGTAACTACTAACCCTACCTAGTCCTAACCTGGTCCCAGTAACTACTAACCCTACCTAGTCCTAACCTGGTCCCAGTAACTACTAACCCTACCTAGTCCTAACCTGGTCCCAGTAACTACTAACCCTACCTAGTCCTAACCTGGTCCCAGTAACTACTAACCCTACCAATTCCTAACCTGGTCCCAGTAACTACTGACTACTAACCCTACCTAGTCCTAACCTGTTCCCAGTAACTACTAACCCTACTTAGTCCTAACCTGGTCCCAGTAACTACTAACCCTACCTCGTCCTAACCTGGTCCCAGTAACTATTAACCCTACCTAGTTCTAACCTGGTCCCAGTAACTACTGACTACTATCCCTACCTAGTCCTAACCTGGTCCCAATAACTACTAACCCTACCTAGTTCTAACCGGTTCCCAGTAACTACTAACCCTACCTAGTCCTAACCTGGTCCAAGTAACTACTAACCCTACCTAGTACTAACCTGGTCCCAGTAACTACTACACCTTCCAAGTCCTAACCTGGTCCCAGAAACTACTAACTACTAACCCTACATAGTCCTAACCTGGTCCCAGTAACTACTAACCCTACCTAGTTCTAACCTGGTCCCAGTAACTACTACTAACCCTACCAAGTCCTAACCTGGTCTCAGTAACTACTAACCCTACCTAGTCCTAACCTGGTCCCAGTAACTACTAACCCTACCTAGTCCTAACCTGGTCCCAGTAACTACTAACCCTACCTAGTCCTAACCTGGTCCTTGTAACTACTGACTACTTACCCTACCTAGTCCTAATCTGGTCCCAATAACTAGTAGCTACTAACCCTACCTAGTCCTAACCTGGTCCCAGTAACTAGTAACTATTAACCCTACCTAGTCCTAACCTGGTCCCATTAACTACTAACCTGACCTAGTCCTAACCTGGTCCCAGTAACTACTAACCCTACCTAGTCCTAACCTGGTCCCAGTAACAACTAACCCTACTTAGTCCTAACCTGGTCCCAGTAACTACTAACCGTACCTAGTCCTAACCTGGTCCCTGTAACTACTAACCCTACCTAGTCCTAACCTGGTCCCAGTAACTACTAACCCTACCTCGTCCTAACCTGGTCCCAGTAACTATTAACCCTACCTAGTTCTAACCTGGTCGCAGTAACTACTGACTACTATCCCTACCTAGTCCTAACCTGGTCCCAATAACTACTACACCTACCTAGTTCTAACCTGGTCCCAGTAACTACTAACCGTACCTAGTCCTAACCTGGTCCAAGTAACTACTAACCCTACCTAGTCCTAGCCTGGTCCCAGTAACTACTACACCTACCAGGTCCTAACCTGGTCCCAGAAACTACTAACTACTTACCCTACATAGTCCTAACCTGGTCCCAGTAACTACTAACCCTACCTAGTCCTAACCTGGTCCCAGTAACTACTAACCCTACCTAGTTCTAACCTGGTCCCAGTAACTACTAACCCTACCTAGTCCTAACCTGGTTCCAGTAACGACTAACCCTACCTAGTCCTAACCTGGTCCCAGTAACTACTACACCTACCAAGTCCTAACCTGGTCCCAGTAACTGCTGACTACTAACCCTACGTAGTCCTAACCTGGTCCCAGTAACTACTAACCCTACGTAGTCCTAACCTGGTCCCAGTAACTACTAACCCTACCTAGTCCTAACCTGGTCCCAGTAACTACTAATGCCTACCTAGTCCTAACCTGGTCGCAGTAACTACTAACCCTACCAAGTCCTAACCTGGTCCCAGTAACTACTGACTACTAACCCTACCTAGTCCTAACCTGGTCCCAGTAACTACTAACCCTACCTAGTCCTAACCTGGTCCTTGTAACTACTGACTACTTACCCTACCTTGTCCTAACCTGGTCCCAATAACTAGTAGCTACTAACCCTACCTAGTCCTAACCTGGTCCCAGGAACTACTAACTATTAACCCTACCTAGTCCTAACCTGGTCCCATTAACTACTAACCTGACCTAGTCCTAACCTGGTCCCAGTAACTACTAACCCTACCTAGTCCTAACCTGGTCCCAGTAACTACTAACCCTACCTAGTCCTAACCTGGTCCCAGTAACTACTAACCCTACCTAGTCCTAACCTGGTCCCAGTAACTACTAACCCTACCTAGTCCTAACCTGGTCCCAGTAACTACTAACCCTACCTAGTCCTAACCTGGTCCCAGTAACTACTAACCCTACCTAGTCCTAACCTGGTCCCAGTAACTACTAACCCTACCAATTCCTAACCTGGTCCCAGTAACTACTGACTACTAACCCTACCTAGTCCTAACCTGTTCCCAGTAACTACTAACCCTACTTAGTCCTAACCTGGTCCCAGTAACTACTAACCCTACCTCGTCCTAACCTGGTCCCAGTAACTATTAACCCTACCTAGTTCTAACCTGGTCCCAGTAACTACTGACTACTATCCCTACCTAGTCCTAACCTGGTCCCAATAACTACTAACCCTACCTAGTTCTAACCGGTTCCCAGTAACTACTAACCCTACCTAGTCCTAACCTGGTCCAAGTAACTACTAACCCTACCTAGTACTAACCTGGTCCCAGTAACTACTACACCTTCCAAGTCCTAACCTGGTCCCAGAAACTACTAACTACTAACCCTACATAGTCCTAACCTGGTCCCAGTAACTACTAACCCTACCTAGTTCTAACCTGGTCCCAGTAACTACTACTAACCCTATCTAGTCCTAACCTGGTCCCAGTAACTACTAACCCTACCTAGTCTTAACCTGGTCCCAGTAACTACTAACCCTACCTAGTCCTAACCTGGTCCCAGTAACTATTAACCCTACCTAGTTCTAACCTGGTCCCAGTAACTACTGACTACTAACCCTACCTAGTCGTAACCTGGTCCCAGTGACTACTAACCCTACCTAGTCCTAACCTGGTCCCAGTAACTACTGACTACTAACCCTACCTAGTCCTAACCAGGTCCCAGTAACTACTAACCCTACCAAGTCCTAACCTGGTCCCAGTAACTACTGACTACTAACCCTACCTAATCCTAACCTGGTCCCAGTAACTACTAACCCTACCTAGTCCTAACCTGGTCCCAGTAACTAATAACCCTACATAGTTCTAACCTGGTCCATGTAACTACTGACTACTAACCCTACCTAGTCCTAACCTGGTCCCAAAAACTACTAACCCTACCTAGTCCTAACCTGGTCCCAGTAACTGCTAACCGTACCTAGTCCTAACCTGGTCCCAGTAACTACTAACCCTACCTAGTCCTAACCTGGTCCCAGTAACTACTACACCTACCAAGTCCTAACCTGGTCCCAGAAACTACTACCTACTAACCCTACATAGTCCTAACCTGGTCCCAGTAACTACTAACCCTACCTAGTTCTAACCTGGTCCCAGTAACTACTACTAACCCTACCTAGTCCTAACCTGGTCCCAGTAACTAATAACACTACATAGTTCTAACCTGGTCCATGTAACTACTGACTACTAACCCTACCTAGTCCTAACCTGGTCCAAGTAACTACTAACCCTACCTAGTCCTAACCTTGTCCCAGTAACTGCTAACCGTACCTAGTCCTAACCTGGTCCCAGTAACTACTAACCCTACCTAGTCCTAACCTGGTCCCAGTAACTACTGACTACTAACCCTACCTAGTCCTAACCTGGTCCCAGTAACTACTAACCCTACCAAGTCCTAACCTGGTCCCAGTAACTACTGACCCTACCTAGTCCTAACCTGGTCCCAGTAACTGCTAACCGTACCTAGTCCTAACCTGGTCCCAGTAACTACTAACCCTACCTAGTCCTAACCTGGTCCCAGTAACTACTGACTACTAACCCTACCTAGTCCTAACCTGGTCCCAGTAACTACTAACCCTACTTAGTCCTAACCTGGTCCCAGTAACTACTAACTGTACCTCGTCCTAACCTGGTCCCAGTAACTATTAACCCTACCTAGTTCTAACCTGGTCCCAGTAACTACTGACTACTATCCCTACCTAGTCCTAACCTGGTCCCAATAACTACTAACCCTACCTAGTTCTAACCGGTTCCCAGTAACTACTAACCCTACCTAGTCCTAACCTGGTCCAAGTAACTACTAACCCTACCTAGTACTAACCTGGTCCCAGTAACTACTACACCTACCAAGTCCTAACCTGGTCCCAGAAACTACTAACTACTAACCCTACATAGTCCTAACCTGGTCCCAATAACTACTAACCCTACCTAGTTCTAACCTGGTCCCAGTAACAACTAACCCTACCTAGTCCTAACCTGGTCCAAGTACCTACTAACCCTACCTAGTCCTAACTTGGTCCCAGTAACTACTACACCTTCCAAGTCCTAACCTGGTCCCAGAAACTACTAACTACTAACCCTACATAGTCCTAACCTGGTCCCAGTAACTACTAACCCTACCTAGTTCTAACCTGGTCCCAGTAACTACTACTAACCCTATCTAGTCCTAACCTGGTCCCAGTAACTACTAACCCTACCTAGTCTTAACCTGGTCCCAGTAACTACTAACCCTACCTAGTCCTAACCTGGTCACAGTAACTATTAACCCTACCTAGTTCTAACCTGGTCCCAGTAACTACTGACTACTAACCCTACCTAGTCGTAACCTGGTCCCAGTAACTACTAACCCTACCTAGTCCTAACCTGGTCCCAGTAACTACTGACTACTAACCCTACCTAGTCCTAACCTGGTCCCAGTAACTACTAACCCTACCAAGTCCTAACCTGGTCCCAGTAACTACTGACTACTAACCCTACCTAATCCTAACCTGGTCCCAGTAACTACTAACCCTACCTAGTCCTAACCTGGTCCCAGTAACTAATAACCCTACATAGTTCTAACCTGGTCCATGTAACTACTGACTACTAACCCTACCTAGTCCTAACCTGGTCCCAAAAACTACTAACCCTACCTAGTCCTAACCTGGTCCCAGTAACTGCTAACCGTACCTAGTCCTAACCTGGTCCCAGTAACTACTAACCCTACCTAGTCCTAACCTGGTCCCAGTTACTACTACACCTACCAAGTCCTAACCTGGTCCCAGAAACTACTACCTACTAACCCTACATAGTCCTAACCTGGTCCCAGTAACTACTAACCCTACCTAGTTCTAACCTGGTCCCAGTAACTACTACTAACCCTACCTAGTCCTAACCTGGTCCCAGTAACTAATAACACTACATAGTTCTAACCTGGTCCATGTAACTACTGACTACTAACCCTACCTAGTCCTAACCTGGTCCAAGTAACTACTAACCCTACCTAGTCCTAACCTGGTCCCAGTAACTGCTAACCGTACCTAGTCCTAACCTGGTCCCAGTAACTACTAACCCTACCTAGTCCTAACCTGGTCCCAGTAACTACTGACTACTAACCCTACCTAGTCCTAACCTGGTCCCAGTAACTACTAACCCTACCAAGTCCTAACCTGGTCCCAGTAACTACTGACTACTAACCCTACCTAGTCCTAACCTGGTCCCAGTAACTACTAACCCCACCTATTTCTAACCTGGTCCCAGTAACTGCTGACTACTAACCCTGTCTAGTCCAAACCTGGTCCCAGTAAACTACTAACCCTACCAAGTCCTAACCTGGTCCCAGTAAACTACTAACCCTACCTAGTCCTAACCTGGCCCCAGTAACTGATGACTGCTAACCCTACCTAGTCCTAACCTGGTCCCAGTAACTACTAACCCTACCTAGTCCTAACCTGGTCCCAGTAACTACTGACTTCTAACCCTACCTAGTCCTAACCTGGTCCAAGTAACTGCTAACCGTACATAGTCCTAACCTGGTCCCAGTAACTCCTAACCCTACCTAGTCCTAACCTGGTCCCAGTAACTACTGACTACTAACCCTACCTAGTCCTAACCTGGTCCCAGTACCTACTAACCCTACCAAGTCCTAAACTGGTCCCAGTAACTACGAACCCTACCTAGTCCTAACCTGGTCCCAGTAACTATTAACCCTACCTAGTTCTAACATGGCTCCAGTAACTGATGACTGCTAACCCTACCTAGTCCTAACCTGGTCCCAGTAACTACTAACCCTACCTAGTCCTAACCTGGTCCCAGTAACTACTGACTTCTAACCCTACCTAGTCCTAACCTGGTCCCAGTAACTACTAACCCTACCTAGTCCTAACCTGGTCCCAGTAACTAATAACCCTACCAAGTCCTAACCTGGTCCCAGTAACTACTAACCCTACCTAGTCCTAACCTGGTCCCAGTAACTACTAACCCTACATAGCCCTAACCTGGTCCCAGTAACTACTAACCCTACCTAGTTCTAACCTGGTCCCAGTAACTACTACTAACCCTATCTAGTCCTAACCTGGTCCCAGTAACTATTAACCCTACCTAGTTCTAACCTGGTCCCAGTAACTACTGACTACTAACCCTACCTAGTCGTAACCTGGTCCCAGTAACTACTAACCCTACCTAGTCCTAACCTGGTCCCAGTAACTACTGACTACTAACCCTACCTAGTCCTAACCTGGTCCCAGTAACTGCTAACCCTACCAAGTCCTAACCTGGTCCCAGTAACTACTGAATACTAACCCTACCTAATCCTAACCTGGTCCCAGTAACTACTAACCCTACCTAGTCCTAACCTGGTCCCAGTACCTAATAACCCTACATAGTTTTAACCTGGTCCCAGTAACTACTGAATACTAACCCTACCTAGTCCTAACCTGGTCCAAGTAACTACTAACCCTACCTAGTCCTAACCTGGTCCCAGTAACTGCTAACCGTACCTAGTCCTAACCTGGTCCCAGTAACTACTAACCCTACCTAGTCCTAACCTGGTCCCAGTAACTACTAACCCTACCAAGTCATAACCTGGTCCCAGTAACTACTGACTACTAACCCTACCTAGTCCTAACCTGGTCCCAGTAACTACTAACCATACCTATTTCTAACCTGGTCCCAGTAACTGCTGACAACTAACCCTATCTAGTCCAAACCTGGTCCCAGTAAACTACTAACCCTACCAAGTCCTAACCTGGTCCCAGTAAACTACTAACCCTACCTAGTCCTAACCTGGCCCCAGTAACTGATGACTGCTAACCCTACCTAGTCCTAACCTGGTCCCAGTAACTACTAACCCTACCTAGTCCTAACCTGGTCCCAGTAACTACTGACTTCTAACCCTACCTAGTCCTAACCTGGTCCCAGTAACTGCTAACCGTACCTAGTCCTAACCTGGTCCCAGTAACTCCTAACCCTACCTAGTCCTAACCTGGTCCCAGTAACTACTGACTACTAACCCTACCTAGTCCTAACCTGGTCCCAGTAACTACTAACCCTACCATGTCCTACCCTGGTCCCAGTAACTACTGACTACTAACCCTACCTAGTCCTAACCTGGTCCCAGTAACTACTAACCCTACCTATTTCTAACCTGGTCCCAGTAACTGCTGACTACTAACCCTATCTAGTCCTAACCTGGTCCCAGTAACTACTAACCCTACCAAGTCCTAACCTGGTCCCAGTAACTACTAACCCTACCTAGTCCTAACCTGGTCCCAAAAACTACTAACCCTACCTAGTCCTAACCTGGTCCCAGTAACTGCTAACCGTACCTAGTCCTAACCTGAACCCAGTAACTACTAACCCTACCTAGTCCTAACCTGGTCCCTGTAACTACTACACCTACCAAGTCCTAACCTGGTCCCAGAAACTACTAACTACTAACCCTACATAGTCCTAACCTGGTCCCAGTAACTACTAACCCTACCTAGTTCTAACCTGGTCCCAGTAACTACTACTAACCCTACCTAGTCCTAACCTGGTCCCAGAAACTAATAACCCTACATAGTTCTAACCTGGTCCATGTAACTACTGACTACTAACCCTACCTAGTCCTAACCTGGTCCAAGTAACTACTAACCCTACCTAGTCCTAACCTGGTCCCAGTAACTGCTAACCGTACCTAGTCCTAACCTGGTCCCAGTAACTACTAACCCTACCTAGTCCTAACCTGGTCCCAGTAACTACTGACTACTAACCCTACCTAGTCCTAACCTGGTCCCAGTAACTACTAACCCTACCAAGTCCTAACCTGGTCCCAGTAACTACTGACTACTAACCCTACCTAGTCCTAACCTGGTCCCAGTAACTACTAACCCTACCTATTTCTAACCTGGTCCCAGTAACTGCTGACTACTAACCCTATCTAGTCCAAACCTGGTCCCAGTAAACTACTAACCCTACCAAGTCCTAACCTGGTCCCAGTAAACTACTAACCCTACCTAGTCCTAACCTGGCCCCAGTAACTGATGACTGCTAACCCTACCTAGTCCTAACCTGGTCCCAGTAACTACTAACCCTACCTAGTCCTAACCTGGTCCCAGTAACTACTGACTTCTAACCCTACCTAGTCCTAACCTGGTCCCAGTAACTGCTAACCGTACATAGTCCTAACCTGGTCCCAGTAACTCCTAACCCTACCTAGTCCTAACCTGGTCCCAGTAACTACTGACTACTAACCCTACCTAGTCCTAACCTGGTCCCAGTAACTACTAACCCTACCAAGTCCTAACCTGGTCCCAGTAACTACTGACTACTAACCCTACCTAGTCCTAACCTGGTCCCAGTAACTACTAACCCTACCTATTTCTAACCTGGTCCCAGTAACTGCTGACTACTAACCCTATCTAGTCCAAACCTGGTCACAGTAAACTACTAACCCTACCAAGTCCTAACCTGGTCCCAGTAAACTACTAACCCTACCTAGTCCTAACCTGGCCCCAGTAACTGATGACTGCTAACCCTACCTAGTCCTAACCTGGTCCCAGTAACTACTAACCCTACCTAGTCCTAACCTGGTCCCAGTAACTACTGACTTCTAACCCTACCTAGTCCTAACCTGGTCCCAGTAACTGCTAACCGTACATAGTCCTAACCTGGTCCCAGTAACTCCTAACCCTACCTAGTCCTAACCTGGTCCCAGTAACTACTGACTACTAACCCTACCTAGTCCTAACCTGGTCCCAGTAACTACTAACCCTACCAAGTCCTAAACTGGTCCCAGTAACTACTAACCCTACCTAGTCCTAACCTGGTCCCAGTAACTATTAACCCTACCTAGTTCTAACATGGCTCCAGTAACTGATGACTGCTAACCCTACCTAGTCCTAACCTGGTCCCAGTAACTACTAACCCTACCTAGTCCTAACCTGGTCCCAGTAACTACTGACTTCTAACCCTACCTAGTCCTAACCTGGTCCCAGTAACTACTAACCCTACCTAGTCCTAACCTGGTCCCAGTAACTAATAACCCTACCAAGTCCTAACCTGGTCCCAGTAACTACTAACCCTACCTAGTCCTAACCTGGTCCCAGTAACTACTAACCCTACATAGCCCTAACCTGGTTCCAGTAACTACTAACCCTACCTAGTTCTAACCTGGTCCCAGTATCTACTACTAACCCTATCTAGTCCTAACCTGGTCCCAGTAACTACTAACCCTACCTAGTCTTAACCTGGTCCCAGTAACTACTAACCCTACCTAGTCCTAAACTGGTCCCAGTAACTATTAACCCTACCTAGTTCTAACCTGGTCCCAGTAACTATTAACCCTACCTAGTTCTAACCTGGTCCCAGTAACTACTGACTACTAACCCTACCTAGTCGTAACCTGGTCCCAGTAACTACTAACCCTACCTAGTCCTAACCTGGTCCCAGTAACTACTGACTACTAACCCTACCTAGTCCTAACCTGGTCCCAGTAACTGCTAACCCTACCAAGTCCTAACCTGGTCCCAGTAACTACTGACTACTAACCCTACCTAATCCTAACCTGGTCCCAGTAACTACTAACCCTACCTAGTTCTAACCTGGTCCCAGTATCTACTACTAACCCTACCTAGTCCTAACCTGGTCCCAGTAACTACTAACCCTACCAAGTCCTAAACTGGTCCCAGTAACTACTAACCCTACCTAGTCCTAACCTGGTCCCAGTAACTATTAACCCTACCTAGTTCTAACATGGCTCCAGTAACTGATGACTGCTAACCCTACCTAGTCCTAACCTGGTCCCAGTAACTACTAACCCTACCTAGTCCTAACCTGGTCCCAGTAACTACTGACTTCTAACCCTACCTAGTCCTAACCTGGTCCCAGTAACTACTAACCCTACCTAGTCCTAACCTGGTCCCAGTAACTAATAACCCTACCAAGTCCTAACCTGGTCCCAGTAACTACTAACCCTACCTAGTCCTAACCTGGTCCCAGTAACTACTAACCCTACATAGCCCTAACCTGGTTCCAGTAACTACTAACCCTACCTAGTTCTAACCTGGTCCCAGTATCTACTACTAACCCTATCTAGTCCTAACCTGGTCCCAGTAACTACTAACCCTACCTAGTCTTAACCTGGTCCCAGTAACTACTAACCCTACCTAGTCCTAAACTGGTCCCAGTAACTATTAACCCTACCTAGTTCTAACCTGGTCCCAGTAACTATTAACCCTACCTAGTTCTAACCTGGTCCCAGTAACTACTGACTACTAACCCTACCTAGTCGTAACCTGGTCCCAGTAACTACTAACCCTACCTAGTCCTAACCTGGTCCCAGTAACTACTGACTACTAACCCTACCTAGTCCTAACCTGGTCCCAGTAACTGCTAACCCTACCAAGTCCTAACCTGGTCCCAGTAACTACTGACTACTAACCCTACCTAATCCTAACCTGGTCCCAGTAACTACTAACCCTACCTAGTCCTAACCTGGTCCCAGTAACTAATAACCCTACATAGTTTTAACCTGGTCCATGTAACTACTGACTACTAACCCTACCTAGTCCTAACCTGGTCCAAGTAACTACTAACCCTACCTAGTCCTAACCTGGTCCCAGTAACTGCTAACCGTACCTAGTCCTAACCTGGTCCCAGTAACTACTAACCCTACCTAGTCCTAACCTGGTCCCAGTAACTACTGACTACTAACCCTAACTAGTCCTAACCTGGTCCCAGTAACTACTAACCCTACCAAGTCATAACCTGGTCCCAGTAACTACTGACTACTAACCCTACCTAGTCCTAACCTGGTCCCAGTAACTACTAACCATACCTATTTCTAACCTGGTCCCAGTAACTGCTGACAACTAACCCTATCTAGTCCAAACCTGGTCCCAGTAAACTACTAACCCTACCAAGTCCTAACCTGGTCCCAGTAAACTACTAACCCTACCTAGTCCACCTGGCCCCAGTAACTGATGACTGCTAACCCTACCTAGTCCTAACCTGGTCCCAGTAACTACTAACCCTACCTAGTCCTAACCTGGTCCCAGTAACTACTGACTTCTAACCCTACCTAGTCCTAACCTGGTCCCAGTAACTGCTAACCGTACCTAGTCCTAACCTGGTCCCAGTAACTCCTAACCCTACCTAGTCCTAACCTGGTCCCAGTAACTACTGACTACTAACCCTACCTAGTCCTAACCTGGTCCCATTAACTACTAACCCTACCAAGTCCTACCCTGGTCCCAGTAACTACTGACTACTAACCCTACCTAGTCCTAACCTGGTCCCAGTAACTACTAACCCTACCTATTTCTAACCTGGTCCCAGTAACTGCTGACTACTAACCCTATCTAGTCCTAACCTGGTCCCAGTAACTACTAACCCTACCTAGTCCTAACCTGGTCCCAGTAACTACTGATTTCTAACCCTACCTAGTCCTAACCTGGTCCCAGTAACTACTAACCCTACCTAGTCCTAACCTGGTCCCAGTAACTACTAACCCTACCTAGTCCTAACCTAGTACCAGTAACTACGAACCCTACCTAGTTCTAACCTGGTCCTTGTAACTACTGGCTACTAACCCTACCTGGTCCTAACCTGGTCCCAATAACTACTAGCTACTAACCCTACCTAGTCCTAACCTGGTCCCAATAACTACTAACTACTAACCCTACCTAGTCCTAACCTGGTCCCAGTAACTACTAACTATTAACCCTACGTAGTCCTAACCTGGTCCCATTAACTACTAACCCGAACTAGTCCTAACCTGGTCCCAGTAACTACTAACCCTACCTAGTCCTAACCTGGCCCCAGTAACTAATAACCCTACCTAGTCCTAACCTGGTCCCAGTAACTACTAACCCCACCTAGTCCTAACCTGGTCCCAATAACTACTAGCTACTAATCCTGCCTAAACCTAACCTGGTCCCAATAACTACTAACCCTAACTAGTCCTAACCTGGTCCAAGTAACTACTAACCCTACCTAGTCCTAACCTGGTCCCAATAATTACTAGCTACTAATCCTGCCTAAACCTAACCTGGTCCCAGTAACTACTAACCCTACCTAGTCCTAACCTGGTCCCAGTAACTACTAACCCTACCTAGTCCTAACCTGGTCCTTGTAACTACTGACTACTTACCCTACCTTGTCCTAACCTGGTCCCAATGACTAGTAGCTTCTAACCCTACCTAGTCCTAACCTGGTCCCAGGAACTACTAACTATTAACCCTACCTAGTCCTAACCTGGTCCCATTAACATTTACATTTACATTTAAGTCATTTAGCAGACGCTCTTATCCAGAGCGACTTACAAATTGGTGCATTCACCTTATGACATCCAGTGGAACAGCCACTTTACAATAGTGCATCAGATCTTTTAAGGGGGGGGGGGGGCAGAAGGATTGCTTTATCCTAGGTATTCCTTGAAGAGGTGGGGTTTCAGGTGTCTCCGGAAGGTGGTGATTGACTCCGCTGTCCTGGCGTCGTGAGGGAGTTTGTTCCACCATTGGGGTGCCAGAGCAGCGAACAGTTTTGACTGGGCTGAGCGGGAACTGTACTTCCTCAGTGGTAGGGAGGCGAGCAGGCCAGAGGTGGATGAACGCAGTGCCCTTGTTTGGGTGTAGGGCCTGATCAGAGCCTGAAGGTACTGAGGTGCCGTTCCCCTCACAGCTCCGTAGGCAAGCACCATGGTCTTGTAGCGGATGCGAGCTTCAACTGGAAGCCAGTGGAGAGAGCGGAGGAGCGGGGTGACGTGAGAGAACTTGGGAAGGTTGAACACCAGACGGGCTGCGGCGTTCTGGATGAGTTGTAGGGGTTTAATGGCACAGGCAGGGAGCCCAGCCAGCAGCGAGTTGCAGTAATCCAGACGGGAGATGACAAGTGCCTGGATTAGGACCTGCGCCGCTTCCTGTGTGAGGCAGGGTCGTACTCTGCGGATGTTGTAGAGCATGAACCTACAGGAACGGGCCACCGCCTTGATGTTGGTGGAGAACGACAGGGTGTTGTCCAGGATCACGCCAAGGTTCTTAGCGCTCTGGGAGGAGGACACAATGGAGTTGTCAACCGTGATGGCGAGATCATGGAACGGACAGTCCTTCCCCGGGAGGAAGAGCAGCTCCGTCTTGCCGAGGTTCAGCTTGAGGTGGTGATCCGTCATCCACACTGATATGTCTGCCAGACATGCAGAGATGCGATTCGCCACCTGGTCATCAGAAGGGGGAAAGGAGAAGATTAGTTGTGTGTCGTCTGCATAGCAATGATAGGAGAGACCATGTGAGGTTATGACAGAGCCAAGTGACTTGGTGTATAGCGAGAATAGGAGAGGGCCTAGAACAGAGCCCTGGGGGACACCAGTGGTGAGAGCGCGTGGTGAGGAGACAGATTCTCGCCACGCCACCTGGTAGGAGCGACCTGTCAGGTAGGACGCAATCCAAGCGTGGGCCGCGCCGGAGATGCCCAACTCGGAGAGGGTGGAGAGGAGGATCTGATTAACTACTAACCTGACCTAGTCCTAACCTGGTCCCAGTAACTACTAACCCTACCTAGTCCTAACCTGGTCCCAGTAACTACTAACCCTACCTAGTCCTAACCTGGTCCCAGTAACTACTAACCCTACCTAGTCCTAACCTGGTCCCAGTAACTACTAACCCTACCTAGTCCTAACCTGGTCCCAGTAACTACTTACCCTACCTAGTCCTAACCTGGTCCCAGTAACTACTAACCCTACCTAGTCCTAACCTGGTCCCAGTAACTACTAACTCTACCAATTCCTAACCTGGTCCCAGTAACTACTGACTACTAACCCTACCTAGTCCTAACCTGTTCCCAGTAACTACTAACCCTACTTAGTCCTAACCTGGTCCCAGTAACTACTAACCCTACCTCGTCCTAACCTGGTCCCAGTAACTATTAACCCTACCTAGTTCTAACCTGGTCCCAGTAACTACTGACTACTATCCCTACCTAGTCCTAACCTGGTCCCAATAACTACTAACCCTACCTAGTTCTAACCGGTTCCCAGTAACTACTAACCCTACCTAGTCCTAACCTGGTCCAAGTAACTACTAACCCTACCTGGTACTAACCTGGTCCCAGTAACTACTACACCTACCAAGTCCTAACCTGGTCCCAGAAACTACTAACTACTAACCCTACATAGTCCTAACCTGGTCCCAATAACTACTAACCCTACCTAGTTCTAACCTGGTCCCAGTAACAACTAACCCTACCTAGTCCTAACCTGGTCCAAGTACCTACTAACCCTACCTAGTCCTAACTTGGTCCCAGTAACTACTACACCTTCCAAGTCCTAACCTGGTCCCAGAAACTACTAACTACTAACCCTACATAGTCCTAACCTGGTCCCAGTAACTACTAACCCTACCTAGTTCTAACCTGGTCCCAGTAACTACTACTAACCCTATCTAGTCCTAACCTGGTCCCAGTAACTACTAACCCTACCTAGTCTTAACCTGGTCCCAGTAACTACTAACCCTACCTAGTCCTAACCTGGTCCCAGTAACTATTAACCCTACCTAGTTCTAACCTGGTCCCAGTAACTACTGACTACTAACCCTACCTAGTCGTAACCTGGTCCCAGCAACTACTAACCCTACCTAGTCCTAACCTGGTCCCAGTAACTACTGACTACTAACCCTACCTAGTCCTAACCTGGTCCCAGTAACTACTAACCCTACCAAGTCCTTACCTGGTCCCAGTAACTACTGACTACTAACCCTACCTAATCCTAACCTGGTCCCAGTAACTACTAACCCTACCTAGTCCTAACCTGGTCCCAGTAACTAATAACCCTACATAGTTCTAACCTGGTCCATGTAACTACTGACTACTAACCCTACCTAGTCCTAACCTGGTCCCAGTAACTGCTAACCGTACCTAGTCCTAACCTGGTCCCAGTAACTACTAACCCTACCTAGTCCTAACCTGGTCCCAGTAACTACTACACCTACCAAGTCCTAACCTGGTCCCAGAAACTACTAACTACTAACCCTACATAGTCCTAACCTGGTCCCAGTAACTACTAACCCTACCTAGTTCTAACCTGGTCCCAGTAACTACTACTAACCCTATCTAGTCCTAACCTGGTCCCAGTAACTACTAACCCTACCTAGTCTTAACCTGGTCCCAGTAACTACTAACCCTACCTAGTCCTAACCTGGTCCCAGTAACTATTAACCCTACCTAGTTCTAACCTGGTCCCAGTAACTACTGACTACTAACCCTACCTAGTCGTAACCTGGTCCCAGTAACTACTAACCCTACCTAGTCCTAACCTGGTCCCAGTAACTACTGACTACTAACCCTACCTAGTCCTAACCTGGTCCCAGTAACTGCTAACCCTACCAAGTCCTAACCTGGTCCCAGTAACTACTAACCCTACCTAGTCCTAACCTGGTCCCAGTAACTAATAACCCTACATAGTTCTAACCTGGTCCATGTAACTACTGACTACTAACCCTACCTAGTCCTAACCTGGTCCAAGTAACTACTAACCCTACCTAGTCCTAACCTGGTCCCAGTAACTGCTAACCGTACCTAGTCCTAACCTGGTCCCAGTAACTGCTAACCCTACCTAGTCCTAACCTGGTCCCAGTAACTACTGACTACTAACCCTACCTAGTCCTAACCTGGTCCCAGTAACTACTAACCCTACCAAGTCCTAACCTGGTCCCAGTAACTACTGACTACTAACCCTACCTAGTCCTAACCTGGTCCCAGTAACTACTAACCCTACCTATTTCTAACCTGGTCCCAGTAACTGCTGACTACTAACCCTATCTAGTCCAAACCTGGTCCCAGTAAACTACTAACCCTACCAAGTCGTAACCTGGTCCCAGTAACTACTAACGCTACCTATTTCTAACCCGGCCCCAGTAACTGATGACTGCTAACCCTACCTAGTCCTAACCTGGTCCCAGTAACTACTAACCCTACCTAGTCCTAACCTGGTCCCAGTAACTACTGACTTCTAACCCTACCTAGTCCTAACCTGGTCCCAGTAACTGCTAACCGTACATAGTCCTAACCTGGTCCCAGTAACTCCTAACCCTACCTAGTCCTAACCTGGTCCCAGTAACTACTGACTACTAACACTACCTAGTCCTAACCTGGTCCCAGTAACTACTAACCCTACCAAGTCCTAAACTGGTCCCAGTAACTACTAACCCTACCTAGTCCTAACCTGGTCCCAGTAACTATTAACCCTACCTAGTTCTAACATGGCTCCAGTAACTGATGACTGCTAACCCTACCTAGTCCTAACCTGGTCCCAGTAACTACTAACCCTACCTAGTCCTAACCTGGTCCCAGTAACTACTGACTTCTAACCCTACCTAGTCCTAACCTGGTCCCAGTAACTACTAACCCTACCTAGTCCTAACCTGGTCCCAGTAACTAATAACCCTACCAAGTCCTAACCTGGTCCCAGTAACTACTAACCCTACCTAGTCCTAACCTGGTCCCAGTAACTACTAACCCTACATAGTCCTAACCTGGTCCCAGTAACTACTAACCCTACCTAGTCCTAACCTGGTCCCAGTAACTACTAACCCTACCTAGTCCTAACCTGGTCCCAGTAACTATTAACCCTACCTAGTTCTAACCTGGTCCCAGTAACTATTAACCCTACCTAGTTCTAACCTGGTCCCAGTAACTACTGACTACTAACCCTACCTAGTCGTAACCTGGTCCCAGTAACTACTAACCCTACCTAGTCCTAACCTGGTCCCAGTAACTACTGACTACTAACCCTACCTAGTCCTAACCTGGTCCCAGTAACTGCTAACCCTACAAAGTCCTAACCTGGTCCCAGTAACTACTGACTACTAACCCTACCTAATCCTAACCTGGTCCCAGTAACTACTAACCCTACCTAGTCCTAACCTGGTCCCAGTAACTAATAACCCTACATAGTTTTAACCTGGTCCATGTAACTACTGACTACTAACCCTACCTAGTCCTAACCTGGTCCAAGTAACTACTAACCCTACCTAGTCCTAACCTGGTCCCAGTAACTGCTAACCGTACCTAGTCCTAACCTGGTCCCAGTAACTACTAACCCTACCAAGTTCTAACCTGGTCCCAGTAACTACTGACTACTAACCCTACCTAGTCGTAACCTGGTCCCAGCAACTACTAACCCTACCTAGTCCTAACCTGGTCCCAGTAACTACTGACTAGTAACCCTACCTAGTCCTAACCTGGTCCCAGTAACTACTAACCCTACCAAGTCCTAACCTGGTCCCAGTAACTACTGACTACTAACCCTACCTAATCCTAACCTGGTCCCAGTAACTACTAACCCTACCTAGTCCTAACCTGGTCCCAGTAACTAATAACCCTACATAGTTCTAACCTGGTCCATGTAACTACTGACTACTAACCCTACCTAGTCCTAACCTGGTCCCAGTAACTGCTAACCGTACCTAGTCCTAACCTGGTCCCAGTAACTACTAACCCTACCTAGTCCTAACCTGGTCCCAGTAACTACTACACCTACCAAGTCCTAACCTGGTCCCAGAAACTACTAACTACTAACCCTACATAGTCCTAACCTGGTCCCAGTAACTACTAACCCTACCTAGTTCTAACCTGGTCCCAGTAACTACTACTAACCCTATCTAGTCCTAACCTGGTCCCAGTAACTACTAACCCTACCTAGTCTTAACCTGGTCCCAGTAACTACTAACCCTACCTAGTCCTAACCTGGTCCCAGTAACTATTAACCCTACCTAGTTCTAACCTGGTCCCAGTAACTACTGACTACTAACCCTACCTAGTCGTAACCTGGTCCCAGTAACTACTAACCCTACCTAGTCCTAACCTGGTCCCAGTAACTACTGACTACTAACCCTACCTAGTCCTAACCTGGTCCCAGTAACTGCTAACCCTACCAAGTCCTAACCTGGTCCCAGTAACTACTAACCCTACCCAGTCCTAACCTGGTCCCAGTAACTAATAACCCTACATAGTTCTAACCTGGTCCATGTAACTACTGACTACTAACCCTACCTAGTCCTAACCTGGTCCAAGTAACTACTAACCCTACCTAGTCCTAACCTGGTCCCAGTAACTGCTAACCGTACCTAGTCCTAACCTGGTCCCAGTAACTGCTAACCCTACCTAGTCCTAACCTGGTCCCAGTAACTACTGACTACTAACCCTACCTAGTCCTAACCTGGTCCCAGTAACTACTAACCCTACCAAGTCCTAACCTGGTTGCAGTAACTACTGACTACTAACCCTACCTAGTCCTAACCTGGTCCCAGTAACTACTAACCCTACCTATTTCTAACCTGGTCCCAGTAACTGCTGACTACTAACCCTATCTAGTCCAAACCTGGTCCCAGTAAACTACTAACCCTACCAAGTCGTAACCTGGTCCCAGTAACTACTAACCCTACCTATTTCTAACCCGGCCCCAGTAACTGATGACTGCTAACCCTACCTAGTCCTAACCTGGTCCCAGTAACTACTAACCCTACCTAGTCCTAACCTGGTCCCAGTAACTACTGACTTCTAACCCTACCTAGTCCTAACCTGGTCCCAGTAACTGCTAACCGTACATAGTCCTAACCTGGTCCCAGTAACTCCTAACCCTACCTAGTCCTAACCTGGTCCCAGTAACTACTGACTACTAACACTACCTAGTCCTAACCTGGTCCCAGTAACTACTAACCCTACCAAGTCCTAAACTGGTCCCAGTAACTACTAACCCTACCTAGTCCTAACCTGGTCCCAGTAACTATTAACCCTACCTAGTTCTAACATGGCTCCAGTAACTGATGACTGCTAACCCTACCTAGTCCTAACCTGGTCCCAGTAACTACTAACCCTACCTAGTCCTAACCTGGTCCCAGTAACTACTGACTTCTAACCCTACCTAGTCCTAACCTGGTCCCAGTAACTACTAACCCTACCTAGTCCTAACCTGGTCCCAGTAACTAATAACCCTACCAAGTCCTAACCTGGTCCCAGTAACTACTAACCCTACCTAGTCCTAACCTGGTCCCAGTAACTACTAACCCTACATAGTCCTAACCTGGTCCCAGTAACTACTAACCCTACCTAGTCCTAACCTGGTCCCAGTAACTACTAACCCTACCTAGTCCTAACCTGGTCCCAGTAACTATTAACCCTACCTAGTTCTAACCTGGTCCCAGTAACTATTAACCCTACCTAGTTCTAACCTGGTCCCAGTAACTACTGACTACTAACCCTACCTAGTCGTAACCTGGTCCCAGTAACTACTAACCCTACCTAGTCCTAACCTGGTCCCAGTAACTACTGACTACTAACCCTACCTAGTCCTAACCTGGTCCCAGTAACTGCTAACCCTACAAAGTCCTAACCTGGTCCCAGTAACTACTGACTACTAACCCTACCTAATCCTAACCTGGTCCCAGTAACTACTGTCGTGGAAAATCGTCTCAGAAATATAACACTCTTAAGAACTTGTGAAATCAAAATAGACTTTTAATACCATGTATCACAAGCCGGAACGATCCGCGGATCCCACCTCTTCCCAGAGCACTGGTTCGCTCTTTATACACATCCACACACATGAGATCATTACATACATTAATTAAATTACTTCTCCTATGGTCATCTGCCACCATTATCCTTCATTTCAGGCTTCCTGCTTGTCTACGCCCAATAACGCCTGTATCCGCTCTTGATTAGATTATAATGGGGGCAGGACCCCCTTGTCCCCTAAAATTAATATATGTCTATCTTGCCCTAAGCACTTATGGCCTTTTACCCTAAGCACTTATGGCTGTTCCTGTCAATTTTATCTTCATAATGGTGTCCTGCTTTTTCCATACATGCACTTTAAAGCACGTATGACTTTGGCCATCTGCTAATCTTTGGTTTCCTGTATTTACCAGAATGGCAAATGCACCCACGTCTGCCTTCTTCTCCTATTTTCTAGTGTACACCTGTCTATTGTTTTAATAGTGTGATATCTACCTACATATGTATCAATTACTCCTACATAATCCCTCCTCTTGAGGGTAATTAGCCTCAAAAACTATACTAAAATGACATATAGCGAGTAGATATCAATACCAACAATTGACTAATACATCATCAAAATAAAGCTTACAAATCACTTGTACCAAACATCTCCAATACATAAACACAGACAGGAAGAAAAGATCCAATTGAAACATAATATTCTTACAAAACCCAACTAGACCAAACATCTCCAATTAATAACATAAAATAGGAATGAAAGATCTAGTTAAAATAAAAAATACTAATAATCAACCATTATATTTTGATGAAGCAATGAGCATGTAGTATGAATCCCTGCCTGAGGTTACAAAGAACACAAAGCATTAGGCAAAATAGATATGCTAAAACCCCTTTACATAAGACCACAGTCCTCATCCTTACATATAAGACAATCTCCTCTTTGACACTTTGACAGAAAAAAGGTTCTAGGTGATGATAATGACCATCCTCATGAATTTTTGTACACCACTTGCAATTGTGACGCAAATGACACTTTTTGTGGACATGTATGAGTAAACATTAATCTGAACTGGGTAATTTAACATATACATGGAAACCATCCTTACGAAAATCGTGACACGCATGACCACCCCCCCCAATCACTTCATAGAGACAGTTAGGTTTACCAAAGGGGCAGTCAAGAGGTCCTCCAACTGCATTGCAAGGCTTTCCATACTTATTGGTATAATTGCCTGGGCTTCCCGGTACAGGATCAATCACCACAGGAGGGTCATCTCTCCTTACAGACATCTATTTAACTGTTGTCTAAACCACAATTGACTTTACCAGGGGTATAACACAACAAAATGCAATACCCAAAGCCAACAACCCTCCTCCCAACATGATGGTCATCCTAGCAAACATGAATCCCCACTTTAAGTTCTTATTTGGTATTATCCACAGAAATATAGATTCAAATCCTGATTTAACCTCATCTCTGGCCTTGAAATCCCTAGGTAGACCTCTAAGCAGTCCAATTGCATTAAGGTATACCTCAGGATCCTTATCATAAACCCTTTTAACTCTAGGTTTAACATAGTCATCATGGAGTGATTCAATAATAGTAACCTATTTAATTGCTCTAACTAAGGCACAAGGACCAATCCATCCATCAGACAATACATTCAACAGTTAGTTTTTCCCACACATCCAGAAACTATCAGCAATACCTCTGTCTTGAATTTTCAACATAGTAAGAGATGGCGTAACCTGAGTTATGTAACTACACAACCCTTTTCTATTCATAATCAACCCTTTATCATTACTTTTACGAACTCCCACGTTCTCTAATACCAAAATAGTATCACATTGTACAGTGGTGTTTCCTACATCAATTCCTTCAGTGTGGTGTCTGTAACAACATTCATATTTTCCTTTAACCACGGTACCTCTATCTAATTAAGGTACATTTAATTCAGTTCTAATGTTATAGGCAGCACAATCATTGTCTCCCAGCATGGTCTCATTCAACATAATTTTTCCCCTAGTCCTTAACCAGAACAATCCTACATTTTATGTCACACAAGGGAAAGAATACTTTCTATTGGTACAATAGTCATTTTTCCCAACTTACACAGTTTTTACATGATGCTGGTTCAGAGACTATTAAAAGATCCGACAAAGGTGATTTTCTTCACAAAATACAATTGTCCATTCTGTGTCTGTTTGCCATATACTTAGCCCATTCGTATCACTCCTTCTTCACTACTTCTTCTCATGTGGTGTCCTTGAGTGGTTCTGATTCTGATATATCTAATTCTGTTGCTTTTTCAATGTTCTTATCTTGAGGTAGATCATTAGAGTTTATCAGAAAGTTTCAAATATCAGTAAAAACTCTCCTGACTGATGTCTCAGGTTGCTTTGTGGCACGGTGGTCTGCTTGGTAAGGGCAGTCGATGTCATCTAGTGATAGCTACTGTGGTCGTCACAGCAGCCGCCACCCTTGTTGTTGTCACAGGTTCTTCCTGTTCATGTGCAGGGGTAGGATCAATCTTAATGACAGTGGTGCTACTCCCTTCGGTCACTGTTGTTCTTGTTATTTCAACTATTAATTCTTCACCTTCAACTGGTTCAATCTGATTCATGATGAGCACCCTCTCGTCTTTTTCTTTGATTAATGTCAGGTCACATCCTTTCGGATCCCAAACGACTTGTCCCTTTGTTTGGTGATATGTCCATCCACAGAGTGCAATCTCCGATAAGGGTTTGATCCTTATGATTGAGATAGACTTCAGTTCTCCTACTTCTGTTATAAATTGAGGTGGAACAGAGATTCAAACCTTGTCAGTCTTTTTGGATTGTTCGGCTGATTCCATTCTTCTCTTCCTGCTCCCACAATACATCTTGATTGTGCATTAGTCTGTTGTTTCTATACTAGCATTCACTGTTACTTCTGTTATGTCAATGTCATTATTCTTTTGTTGTTCTAACATCAATTGTCTGTAAAGGAGGCCATTCAAAAGTTTAAAAGTCAATTGTGGGGTAATCTCCATTTTCTTCAACTTGCGGGACTTTTCCTCCTCTTTCTTCACCTGAGGCTCCCTCCTCAGGCCGGACTTAGCTTCCATCTGGAAGGCTTTCAATTTTAGGAAAGAAACGTTCTTATTCTGTTCCTTGTGAGGCCTCTTCTCCTCTTCTGGGTGCATTAGTCGGTGCACGTGTCATATTTTGGCTTTCACTTGATTTACTGTTTTCTTGGCTCCTCCCTGGCGTCTCAATCGTTTCCGCTGCTCCTGGTTCCTCCAGGCTCCCTCCTGGTGAATCAGCATCCTCTGTGTCCTCATCTCTATGTGGTTGTATCCTTCTCTCTGTTGGGACTCAGCTGCAGTGGTTCAGATGGTACCACGTCTGGCTTCTTTTCACTTGGACGGCCGTTCTTGTTGCTTTGGCCACCTCATAGGGTCCATCTCTCCTCGGTTGATCCCACTTCCTCCGGATCCCTCCAACGTGGACTAGATCTCCTGGTATCACTGGGAGAGGTCCTTCTGGTCCCCTTGGATCATCAGACGCAGAACCTCTCATCCTGGTTCAGGTTTCTGCCTACTTTCTGTGAAGCATTCATACTTAGAGACTTATGGCCTCTGTTCTATGATTGCACCATACATCCTCTTACTTCCATCACTCATCACACAACAAACAGACATTCCAGCTGAAGCTGGCGAACCCCTCTCCTTCTGGTTTCCTAAACATAAGACTTGGAAAACAACAGACAAAACATAACAGCATTGACAATGTTATGTGTTATGCATAAATATATTCATGCAAACTGAAATCTGAGACCATGACAATTCCCACTCTCTCTTTACCTGACTCTATGCCTCCAGGATACTTTTCTGCTGGACTCCACAAAAATAAAAGCCCTAAAAAGCTTCCTCATGCTTCCACCCAGTCTTCCCCTTTCGGCCCCAGGTTCTGAGAGGTGTTCCCAAATCATGTCATTTTTACTTAGTTTCCCATCTACTCCATTTCAACTGATAATCATGTGCATATCCTACAATTAACATTCTCTCTTCTTGAATTAATTCAACACTGTATATGCTTTCATATCAATCCCTTTAACATGTTTGTTTAGAGTATAATATCCTATCATCCATTCTCTTTCCCATGATGTATTATAAATAAAACAAGTAGCCTCCAAACTCAACCCAGTATGTCTATAGTGGAATCTAATCTCTCCCTCTTTCTCTCTCTGATTCCACATCCTCTGTCATGGTGTTTTCAAGCTCACCCATTATTCAGCTGGACCTTACTTCTCGTGAGACTTATGCACCCACCAAAGAGAGACATGAAGATCTTTACCACTGTAGTGCTGTAAGAAGTATACCACCAGCCTGGTGTATCTTGATGTACACTCAGTCTCCAGAATGCAGCCCAAGCCCTTCCATTTCTGGCTGTTTTTTCCTGAGGACATACACACTTACACATGGGTTATTTCCTGACAACATTAGCAAGATCACTAAATCTTAATTTTTAATAACAGCCCTATGTAACCATTCTGCCTCAAATACCTGGCCTCCTGCCACAGAAATATTCATAATGATAGTTAAATGATGGTCCCTACGGCAACTGCTGTAAAATAACATGTACTCAGTCAAGTGTCTTCCAGTTGGAAGAATATCCAATCCTCACAAAACTAAGTCATAAGTTTCTTAAACTTTTGCTCTAGTGTTCAAAATGCCACCTCTTATTCTTTTTACCATATCTTTAGATATGTGAATTGTTCTATTTACTTTAGAATTTTCCCTATATTTTACACAGTCAGCTGTCTTTCCTTTTCTGTGAATTATCTCTATTATTATACATAGTTTCTACAAATAACACCCCTTCACTACCATTACCTTCATTTATGAGTCCCCTAACCCATAGCAGCCATTGTTTAATACATCCTTAAGTCAATTTATATATCATTGATATCAGTATCAGTCCCTCCTCAGGAACATATACACAACCTTATGTTCCTCAAAACAAAAATAAATTGACCAAACGAGAAAAAGAGAAAAAAAAAAAAAAAAAAAATTATAATAATTACACATTTGCAATAAATTTCCACTATTCGTAATGTAATTAAACCTGGAGAAAACGTCCATCTGTTTCATTCTATGCCCATGTTATTATTGGTCTCTTTCTTCTTCATTCTTGGGTATCTTCGCACAACAGACTACCTATTTATTCAATTGAACATTACATTTTATCATCCCAATTCCAATGACATTATAAAACGAAAGAAACAAAAAAACCTTTAATCTAAAATTCTGTAAGTTCTGTCAACCTCCTTGTCTCAGGATTCGTTTCCAGAGCTTCCCTAAGCCTATTAACGTTAAACAGTTCTATATCCAAATAACTAAACAGTTATATTTTTTATTTTATACATTTTCCAACCCAATATTCAGGATAACAGTCCTTAGTGTTTACTTTAACTCAAATTTGACCTTACCTATTCAATACACAACATCCCTTTAATAATTAACATTTATACTAAATACTTTAAATACCAGTATTATCTATTTTCCAATAGCCCCTTTTGTCTCAGTTTCTCTCATGAATGGCCTGATAATAAAAAATCAGTACTCCAATAACTTTAAGTCATTATTCTCCCAACAAATATAATGTCATTTCAGCATGTCTTTTTTAGATACAGTTCACAGGTCATCAGACACAGTTGTCCCTCACTGTTCAGTCGGTTAGGGTGGGTTTGATCTCCACACCCACTTGTGGTAATATTCTCTCCCATGCCTTAAAGCATTCTGACGTCACTTTCTTATGATAACTCCCTTATTCCACCAGTGTTCTCTCAGATGAATTACAGATGATGTATTTATCAACAAAAACCCTCACAAACCCACACTCCAATAAACCCGTTGGAATAACTTTCAACACTTTTTATATGCATAATGAACAAAACACATTTGTGTATTTACCCAAAGACCATAACCCCAAGGAACTGATAGTTTTACCTATGAACCCATGTTATATCAAAAATTAAAATTAAAATAAACCTATTCGAATAACTTATTCAATTTAAGGGTACAACTCTTCATAATTTTCCCAGAGACATAATAGATTTTCAAAGTAATTATACAGTTTGAATAGAGTCTGGTGTCTTAAACATTTTATAAGTAAATCCCACCTGTTCCAACAATTTCTAGTAAAAGGTGATCAGTCTTTCACAGGAAATTCCTAGGATTCAGGGCATTTTGACACCATTAATATGTTTCCACTCCCCCTTTCTTTAGGAGCAACTTAAATACATTTTTCAAAAACATGTTCATCCTTTTGCATACCCAATTTGAAACTGAATTGGAAAAAACCCTTCCAATATATCTACTAATGCATATTCATTCCCAGTACATGGTGTACTCACTAGTGAACCATAAGCTAATAATAGCAAACGAACTGGACTCACTCATCCAGAACTCCATGTTTTAGCCTTATCCAGATATTTTTATTTTTAAAGCGGCTGACTTTAATTACTGTGGAAAGCAGTTAATTAGTCTCCAATGACATTGTTGACCAGAGAAGATTGAAAACCCTTTTTTTCCCTTATTTTTTCTGGAAAAGAAAGTGTACATATCGTTAATATTCACAATGTTACCTTTTAGTCAGCAAACCAATAATTTTACTTATCCATAGATTTTATTCTAAAGCGTCTTTAACAGTTCCAGAGAATTGTGGTATATAATGTCTAACAATTAATATTCCATCGTTACTTTACTAGATGTCAAGTCAAACGTGATCTAATACTTCTTCTTGACCACATATAAACTGCAATCTCTATGAAACACTCATTGTTCCCTCAGAGACTACACACCGCCAAGTAAAAATTCCATTCTCACTAACCTCAAACCAATTAGTTGTCTGTTATTTTGACAAGGATATAAACTCTTGTATAACGGCATTTCCTGCTACCGCACTAAGTTCTAATGTCACATTACACTAATTTTCCCATAACCGATATACCTATATCCAGAACAGAGAGCTATTTTCTTATTGGTTCTTAGATCTTGTCAATAGTTCTGCCAATCACCCGCACGTCTGCGAGGATTAGAGGAACCACACACACAACCCCATCGCAATGTATTTTCTGATGATAGAATGTTGACATCAGAACGCCTGCAAATCGAGCTTCACATTTTGGTCCCATGTGACTGTTTAATTCCCTTGTCTTATTTATCCTGTTTATCAGGTAATAGTGTCCTTCTCTCCCTATTCTATGGAAACAGTCATTTTGTTGTCATGCCACTAATTATTTATTTATTTTTCCTAAATACTCCCATGTATTATACACCTTTTATTTACTATTTTTCCAAGGTAGAGCGAATCCCCTTTCCAATTAAAAATGCATTTGTCACATCACTTAATTTCTCTTCTCAAACCAAGCTCTATATAGTACAAACATTATTTCTGAATACTACAGATGACTTAATGTCTTATTCTAATACAATACTTCAAATATCACTGTGTTTTTCCCATTACAGATATTATTATTTATTCATTTTATAATTCTAATCAATTTTATGATTACATTTACATTACATTTAAGTCATTTAGCAAATGCTCTTATCCAGAGCGACTTACAAATTGGAAAGTTCATACATATTCATCCTGGTCCCCCATGGGAATTTAACCCTCAACCCTGGCGTTGCAAGCACCATGCTCTACCAACTGAGTCACACCAGTCCACTGCCCGCTCCTTTAAGATCTCTATCTAACGTCTTACGTTTACCTTTATTAATTTATTTTGTCTATACTATCTTACCTCTTCTCTATATTCCTAATATTTCATTGTCTTTTATCCCATTTTACTGTTTAATTCCCGATTCACGGTTTTAGTGAAACAAACCTCTCATATTCTGGTCTCTGTCCTTCAGGCTATTTTTAGACCGCAGTCTCTGTGGGTACAGAGTGATCGACGGCCTCTTTTTTCCTCTTCCTTTGTTACACCGTTCGTGAATCCTTAATCTGTCCTGAATTTCACTATTTATCACTATTTATCTTAACTAACCTAGATTCGTTTTTAACTTTATAGTACAATTTCAATTTATCGACGATTCTACTTTCTGTCTTGTTACACACTATTTGGTTTAATCCTCTTTTATTATCTTTATGGTTATTTATTTTAACACCTTTTTTAGTATTCTACTATGGTCGCTTATTACTTTATCACATCAATGTTTTTATCCTTGATTATAACTTATTTTACTTCGATGTTCCTTAATTTCGTTCCTCTTCCCTGTGAGAGTTAAATGCACTCTCCTTCTCAAATTACACTCAGTTAACTGTCAGAGAGGCTTGCGCATGCCTCTTCCTACCAGCAGTTGGTCACAGACACACACACAACCCAACCTGTCCTTTCTTTCTTCCTAATGTTCTATCTCTACACAGATCTACTCATTTCTTACAACATTATCATTCATCCTTTTATGTTTCATCCGTTCATTCAATCCCTTTGTTTTTACCTCAAAACAACTCAGTTCTTTCTTTATTTACTTAATCCCTTTGTTCAACATAAGCCTAGGCTAATAGGATTTCTACGATATGACGCGAGACTACTGTCTAATCGGATCAGCTTGTCTTCATATCCTACCCAGCCCCCAATACTGATCTTTTCTTCTTTTATTAGAGTAGTATTGTGGCGTGACCTACTGAATTACAAAACCCTGTTAGCTAGACAGAGCGGTTTTTTATTCGCAGGATTTCTTTTGCATTTGAACGCCGCACAATCGGGCTAACGTCCTAAATATTTATCCGTACAGTCCTCCTTTCAGAGCGTTAACCATGAAATATTTATTTAACTACTGATTTATGTTTTGACCATATAAACTACTTTTGCAGTTGAACGCCGCACAATCGGGCAAACGTTTTTCCTACAACCTAATATTTATAAGCTACTTTTGCAGTTGAACGCCGCACAATCGGGCTAACGTTTTTTCTACAACCTAATATTTATAAGCTACTTTTGCAGTTGAACGCCGCACAATCGGGCTAACGTTTTTCCTGCCTTCTAAATATTCATCCGTACAGTCCCCCGTTCTGAGGCGGTATCCATGAAGTATTTATTTACTAAATATCCACCCAATCAGACCTCTTTAAAAATGTTCCTTTTTTAACGAGCGGTATCGTGGCTTTCTAACTACTTATTCATGCAGTTCTCTGTTATCTTTAGAGCCGTTATTCATAAGTAACCTGTCCAAGCATTCCTTCTACTAATTTTATTGAAGAGGTATCACAGGATTTTATACCTACATTATCTGTTTTTACCGTATGGGCTGTCCCACATTATAGCCAGCCATCTCAGCCAGATGGCACAAACAAGCACATCATTTAAGCTACACATTCGAACGGTCTAATCAGAACGAGCGCATGCTCCACTAAACACCTAACACAAGCAAAGTTCACATCGCCTATTCACTCATTCTCTATACATGCGCATGCATTTATATTTAATACAATTCCCCAAATTACACATACATGCAAATTTATTTGAATTCAAAAGTTCTTTCGTTTTTACTGGTTTCTTTTTAGGAAATTTGAAAGAGAGACTTACATGGCGCCTCTCTCGCTGAGACAGGATCTCTGAAGCAATCCATACAAACATTTCAACTATGTAAGAACAAGCGTACCTTTTTATAGTTGTGGCCATAGTGTTTGCAAGATTGTCCAAAGAAACTATCTCCAGCCCTGGACGCCATTCCTCAGTCCCTGTCCCTCCTGGCTCAGCTCGCCAAATCTGTCGTGGAAAATCGTCTCAGAAATATAACACTCTTAAGAACTTGTGAAATCAAAATAGACTTTTAATACCATGTATCACAAGCCGGAACGATCCGCGGATCCCACCTCTTCCCAGAGCACTGGTTCGCTCTTTATACACATCCACACACATGAGATCATTACATACATTAATTAAATTACTTCTCCTATGGTCATCTGCCACCATTATCCTTCATTTCAGGCTTCCTGCTTGTCTACGCCCAATAACGCCTGTATCCGCTCTTGATTAGATTATAATGGGGGCAGGACCCCCTTGTCCCCTAAAATTAATATATGTCTATCTTGCCCTAAGCACTTATGGCCTTTTACCCTAAGCACTTATGGCTGTTCCTGTCAATTTTATCTTCATAATGGTGTCCTGCTTTTTCCATACATGCACTTTAAAGCACGTATGACTTTGGCCATCTGCTAATCTTTGGTTTCCTGTATTTACCAGAATGGCAAATGCACCCACGTCTGCCTTCTTCTCCTATTTTCTAGTGTACACCTGTCTATTGTTTTAATAGTGTGATATCTACCTACATATGTATCAATTACTCCTACACTACTAACCCTACCTAGTCCTAACCTGGTCCCAGTAACTAATAACCCTACATAGTTTTAACCTGGTCCATGTAACTACTGACTACTAACCCTACCTAGTCCTAACCTGGTCCAAGTAACTACTAACCCTACCTAGTCCTAACCTGGTCCCAGTAACTGCTAACCGTACCTAGTCCTAACCTGGTCCCAGTAACTACTAACCCTACCAAGTCATAACCTGGTCCCAGTAACTACTGACTACTAACCCTACCTAGTCCTAACCTGGTCCCAGTAACTACTAACCATACCTATTTCTAACCTGGTCCCAGTAACTGCTGACAACTAACCCTATCTAGTCCAAACCTGGTCCCAGTAAACTACTAACCCTACCAAGTCCTAACCTGGTCCCAGTAAACTACTAACCCTACCTAGTCCTAACCTGGCCCCAGTAACTGATGACTGCTAACCCTACCTAGTCCTAACCTGGTCCCAGTAACTACTAACCCTACCTAGTCCTAACCTGGTCCCAGTAACTACTGACTTCTAACCCTACCTAGTCCTAACCTGGTCCCAGTAACTACTAACCCTACCTATTTCTAACCTGGTCCCAGTAACTGCTGACTACTAACCCTATCTAGTCCTAACCTGGTCCCAGTAACTACTAACCCTACCAAGTCCTAACCTGGTCCCAGTAACTACTAACCCTACCTAGTCCTAACCTGGTCCCAGTAACTATTAACCCTACCTAGTTCTAACATGGCTCCAGTAACTGATGACTACTAACCCTACCTAGTCCTAACCTGGTCCCAGTAACTACTGACCCTACAAAGTCCTAACCTGGTCCCAGAAAACTACTGATTTCTAACCCTACCTAGTCCAAACCTGGTCCCAGTAAACTACTAACCCTACCAAGTCCTAACCTGGTCCCAGTAAACTACTAACCCTACCTAGTCCTAACCTGGCCCCAGTAACTGATGACTGCTAACCCTACCTAGTCCTAACCTGGTCCCAGTAACTACTAACCCTACCTAGTCCTAACCTGGTCCCAGTAACTACTGACTTCTAACCCTACCTAGTCCTAACCTGGTCCCAGTAACTACTAACCCTACCTATTTCTAACCTGGTCCCAGTAACTGCTGACTACTAACCCTATCTAGTCCTAACCTGGTCCCAGTAACTACTAACCCTACCAAGTCCTAAACTGGTCCCAGTAACTACTAACCCTACCTAGTCCTAACCTGGTCCCAGTAACTATTAACCCTACCTAGTTCTAACATGGCTCCAGTAACTGATGACTGCTAACCCTACCTAGTCCTAACCTGGTCCCAGTAACTACTAACCCTACCTAGTCCTAACCTGGTCCCAGTAACTACTGACTTCTAACCCTACCTAGTCCTAACCTGGTCCCAGTAACTACTAACCCTACCTAGTCCTAACCTGGTCCCAGTAACTAATAACCCTACCAAGTCCTAACCTGGTCCCAGTAACTACTAACCCTACCTAGTCCTAACCTGGTCCCAGTAACTACTAACCCTACATAGTCCTAACCTGGTCCCAGTAACTACTAACCCTACCTAGTCCTAACCTGGTCCCAGTAACTACTAACCCTACCTAGTCCTAACCTGGTCCCAGTAACTATTAACCCTACCTAGTTCTAACCTGGTCCCAGTAACTATTAACCCTACCTAGTTCTAACCTGGTCCCAGTAACTACTGACTACTAACCCTACCTAGTCGTAACCTGGTCCCAGTAACTACTAACCCTACCTTATCCTAACCTGGTCCCAGTAACTACTGACTACTAACCCTACCTAGTCCTAACCTGGTCCCAGTAACTGCTAACCCTACAAAGTCCTAACCTGGTCCCAGTAACTACTGACTACTAACCCTACCTAATCCTAACCTGGTCCCAGTAACTACTAACCCTACCTAGTCCTAACCTGGTCCCAGTAACTAATAACCCTACATAGTTTTAACCTGGTCCATGTAACTACTGACTACTAACCCTACCTAGTCCTAACCTGGTCCAAGTAACTACTAACCCTACCTAGTCCTAACCTGGTCCCAGTAACTGCTAACCGTACCTAGTCCTAACCTGGTCCCAGTAACTACTAACCCTACCAAGTCATAACCTGGTCCCAGTAACTACTGACTACTAACCCTACCTAGTCCTAACCTGGTCCCAGTAACTACTAACCATACCTATTTCTAACCTGGTCCCAGTAACTGCTGACAACTAACCCTATCTAGTCCAAACCTGGTCCCAGTAAACTACTAACCCTACCAAGTCCTAACCTGGTCCCAGTAAACTACTAACCCTACCTAGTCCTAACCTGGCCCCAGTAACTGATGACTGCTAACCCTACCTAGTCCTAACCTGGTCCCAGTAACTACTAACCCTACCTAGTCCTAACCTGGTCCCAGTAACTACTGACTTCTAACCCTACCTAGTCCTAACCTGGTCCCAGTAACTACTAACCCTACCTATTTCTAACCTGGTCCCAGTAACTGCTGACTACTAACCCTATCTAGTCCTAACCTGGTCCCAGTAACTACTAACCCTACCAAGTCCTAACCTGGTCCCAGTAACTACTAACCCTACCTAGTCCTAACCTGGTCCCAGTAACTATTAACCCTACCTAGTTCTAACATGGCTCCAGTAACTGATGACTGCTAACCCTACCTAGTCCTAACCTGGTCCCAGTAACTACTGACCCTACAAAGTCCTAACCTGGTCCCAGTAACTACTGATTTCTAACCCTACCTAGTCCTAACCTGGTCCCAGTAACTACTAACCCTACCTAGTCCTAACCTGGTCCCAGTAACTACTAACCCTACCTAGTCCTAACCTAGTACCAGTAACTACGAACCCTACCTAGTCCTAACCTGGTCCTTGTAACTACTGGCTACTAAACCTACCTGGTCCTAACCTGGTCCCAATAACTACTAGCTACTAACCCTACCTAGTCCTAACCTGGTCCCAGTAACTACTGACTACTAACACTACCTAGTCCTAACCTGGTCCCAGTAACTACTAACCCTACCAAGTCCTAAACTGGTCCCAGTAACTACTAACCCTACCTAGTCCTAACCTGGTCCCAGTAACTATTAACCCTACCTAGTTCTAACATGGCTCCAGTAACTGATGACTGCTAACCCTACCTAGTCCTAACCTGGTCCCAGTAACTACTAACCCTACCTAGTCCTAACCTGGTCCCAGTAACTACTGACTTCTAACCCTACCTAGTCCTAACCTGGTCCCAGTAACTACTAACCCTACCTAGTCCTAACCTGGTCCCAGTAACTAATAACCCTACCAAGTCCTAACCTGGTCCCAGTAACTACTAACCCTACCTAGTCCTAACCTGGTCCCAGTAACTACTAACCCTACATAGTCCTAACCTGGTCCCAGTAACTACTAACCCTACCTAGTCCTAACCTGGTCCCAGTAACTACTAACCCTACCTAGTCCTAACCTGGTCCCAGTAACTATTAACCCTACCTAGTTCTAACCTGGTCCCAGTAACTATTAACCCTACCTAGTTCTAACCTGGTCCCAGTAACTACTGACTACTAACCCTACCTAGTCGTAACCTGGTCCCAGTAACTACTAACCCTACCTAGTCCTAACCTGGTCCCAGTAACTACTAACCCTACCTAGTCCTAACCTGGTCCCAGTAACTACTAACCCTACCTAGTCCTAACCTGGTCCCAGTAACTATTAACCCTACCTAGTTCTAACCTGGTCCCAGTAACTATTAACCCTACCTAGTTCTAACCTGGTCCCAGTAACTACTGACTACTAACCCTACCTAGTCGTAACCTGGTCCCAGTAACTACTAACCCTACCTAGTCCTAACCTGGTCCCAGTAACTACTGACTACTAACCCTACCTAGTCCTAACCTGGTCCCAGTAACTGCTAACCCTACAAAGTCCTAACCTGGTCCCAGTAACTACTGACTACTAACCCTACCTAATCCTAACCTGGTCCCAGTAACTACTAACCCTACCTAGTCCTAACCTGGTCCCAGTAACTAATAACCCTACATAGTCCTAACCTGGTCCCAGTAACTATTAACCCTACCTAGTTCTAACATGGCTCCAGTAACTGATGACTGCTAACCCTACCTAGTCCTAACCTGGTCCCAGTAACTACTGACCCTACAAAGTCCTAACCTGGTCCCAGTAACTACTGATTTCTAACCCTACCTAGTCCTAACCTGGTCCCAGTAACTACTAACCCTACCTAGTCCTAACCTGGTCCCAGTAACTACTAACCCTACCTAGTCCTAACCTAGTACCAGTAACTACGAACCCTACCTAGTCCTAACCTGGTCCTTGTAACTACTGGCTACTAAACCTACCTGGTCCTAACCTGGTCCCAATAACTACTAGCTACTAACCCTACCTAGTCCTAACCTGGTCCCAATAACTACTAACTACTAACCCTACCTAGTCCTAACCTGGTCCCAGTAACTACTAACTATTAACCCTACGTAGTCCTAACCTGGTCCCATTAACTACTAACCCGAACTAGTCCTAACCTGGTCCCAGTAACTACTAACCCTACCTAGTCCTAACCTGGCCCCAGTAACTAATAACCCTACCTAGTCCTAACCTGGTCCCAGTAACTACTAACCCCACCTAGTCCTAACCTGGTCCCAATAACTACTAGCTACTAATCCTGCCTAAACCTAACCTGGTCCCAATAACTACTAACCCTAACTAGTCCTAACCTGGTCCAAGTAACTACTAACCCTACCTAGTCCTAACCTGGTCCCAATAACTACTAGCTACTAATCCTGCCTAAACCTAACCTGGTCCCAATAACTACTAACTACTAACCCTACCTAGTCCTAACCTGGTCCCAGTAACTACTAACCCTACCAAGTCCTAACCTGGTCCCAGTAACTGCTGACTACTAACCCTACCTAGTCCTAACCTGGTCCCAGTAACTACTAACCCTACCTAGTCCTCACCTGGTCCCAGTAACTACTAACCCTACCTAGTTCTAACCTGGTCCCAGCAACTACTGACTACTATCCTTACCTAGTCCTAACCTGGTCCCAGTAACTACTAACCCTACCTAGTTCTAACCTGGTCCCAGTAACTACTAACCCTACCTAGTTCTAACCTGGTCCCAGTAACTACTAACCCTACCTAGTCCTAACCTGGTCCCAGTAACTACTAACCCTACCTAGTTCTAACCTGGTCCCAGCAACTACTGACTACTATCCTTACCTAGTCCTAACCTTTCCCAGTAACTACTAACCCTACCTAGTTCTAACCTGGTCCCAGTAACTATTAACCCTACCTAGTTCTAACCTGCTCCCAGTAACTACTGACTACTAACCCTACCTAGTCCTAACCTGGTCCCAGTAACTACTAACCCTACCAAGTCCTAACCTGGTCCCAGTAACTACTGACTACTAACCCTACCTAATCCTAACCTGGTCCCAGTAACTACTAACCCTACCTAGTCCTAACCTGGTCCCAGTAACTAATAACCCTACATAGTTCTAACCTGGTCCATGTAACTACTGACTACTAACCCTACCTAGTCCTAACCTGGTCCCAGTAACTACTAACCCTACCTAGTCCTAACCTGGTCCCAGTAACTGCTAACCGTACCTAGTCCTAACCTGGTCCCAGTAACTACTAACCCTACCTAGTCCTAACCTGGTCCCAGTAACTACTGACTACTAACCCTACCTAGTCCTAACCTGGTCCCAGTAACTACTAACCCTACCTAGTCCTAACCTGGTCCCAGTAACTACTGACTACTAACCCTACCTAGTCCTAACCTGGTCCCAGTAACTGCTAACCCTACCAAGTCCTAACCTGGTCCCAGTAACTACTAACCCTACCTAGTCCTAACCTGGTCCCAGTAACTAATAACCCTACATAGTTCTAACCTGGTCCATGTAACTACTGACTACTAACCCTACCTAGTCCTAACCTGGTCCAAGTAACTACTAACCCTACCTAGTCCTAACCTGGTCCCAGTAACTGCTAACCGTACCTAGTCCTAACCTGGTCCCAGTAACTGCTAACCCTACCTAGTCCTAACCTGGTCCCAGTAACTACTGACTACTAACCCTACCTAGTCCTAACCTGGTCCCAGTAACTACTAACCCTACCAAGTCCTAACCTGGTCCCAGTAACTACTGACTACTAACCCTACCTAGTCCTAACCTGGTCCCAGTAACTACTAACCCTACCTATTTCTAACCTGGTCCCAGTAACTGCTGACTACTAACCCTATCTAGTCCAAACCTGGTCCCAGTAAACTACTAACCCTACCAAGTCGTAACCTGGTCCCAGTAACTACTAACCCTACCTATTTCTAACCCGGCCCCAGTAACTGATGACTGCTAACCCTACCTAGTCCTAACCTGGTCCCAGTAACTACTAACCCTACCTAGTCCTAACCTGGTCCCAGTAACTACTGACTTCTAACCCTACCTAGTCCTAACCTGGTCCCAGTAACTGCTAACCGTACATAGTCCTAACCTGGTCCCAGTAACTCCTAACCCTACCTAGTCCTAACCTGGTCCCAGTAACTACTGACTACTAACACTACCTAGTCCTAACCTGGTCCCAGTAACTACTAACCCTACCAAGTCCTAAACTGGTCCCAGTAACTACTAACCCTACCTAGTCCTAACCTGGTCCCAGTAACTATTAACCCTACCTAGTTCTAACATGGCTCCAGTAACTGATGACTGCTAACCCTACCTAGTCCTAACCTGGTCCCAGTAACTACTAACCCTACCTAGTCCTAACCTGGTCCCAGTAACTACTGACTTCTTACCCTACCTAGTCCTAACCTGGTCCCAGTAACTACTAACCCTACCTAGTCCTAACCTGGTCCCAGTAACTAATAACCCTACCAAGTCCTAACCTGGTCCCAGTAACTACTAACCCTACCTAGTCCTAACCTGGTCCCAGTAACTACTAACCCTACATAGTCCTAACCTGGTCCCAGTAACTACTAACCCTACCTAGTCCTAACCTGGTCCCAGTAACTACTAACCCTACCTAGTCCTAACCTGGTCCCAGTAACTATTAACCCTACCTAGTTCTAACCTGGTCCCAGTAACTATTAACCCTACCTAGTTCTAACCTGGTCCCAGTAACTACTGACTACTAACCCTACCTAGTCGTAACCTGGTCCCAGTAACTACTAACCCTACCTAGTCCTAACCTGGTCCCAGTAACTGCTAACCCTACAAAGTCCTAACCTGGTCCCAGTAACTACTGACTACTAACCCTACCTAATCCTAACCTGGTCCCAGTAACTACTAACCCTACCTAGTCCTAACCTGGTCCCAGTAACTAATAACCCTACATAGTTTTAACCTGGTCCATGTAACTACTGACTACTAACCCTACCTAGTCCTAACCTGGTCCAAGTAACTACTAACCCTACCTAGTCCTAACCTGGTCCCAGTAACTGCTAACCGTACCTAGTCCTAACCTGGTCCCAGTAACTACTAACCCTACCAAGTCATAACCTGGTCCCAGTAACTACTGACTACTAACCCTACCTAGTCCTAACCTGGTCCCAGTAACTACTAACCATACCTATTTCTAACCTGGTCCCAGTAACTGCTGACAACTAACCCTATCTAGTCCAAACCTGGTCCCAGTAAACTACTAATCCTACCAAGTCCTAACCTGGTCCCAGTAAACTACTAACCCTACCTAGTCCTAACCTGGCCCCAGTAACTGATGACTGCTAACCCTACCTAGTCCTAACCTGGTCCCAGTAACTACTAACCCTACCTAGTCCTAACCTTGTCCCAGTAACTACTAACCCTACCTAGTTCTAACCTGGTCCTAGTAACTACTATCCCTACCTAGTCCTAACCTGGTCCCAATAACTACAAACCCTACCTAGTTCTAACCTTGTCCCAGTAACTACTAACCCTACCTAGTTCTAACCTGGTCCTAGTAACTACTAACCCTACCTAGTCCTAACCTGGTCCCAGTAACTACTAACCCTACCTAGTCCTAACCTGGTCCCAGTAACTACTAACCCTACCTAGTCCTAACCTAGTACCAGTAACTACGAACCCTACCTAGTCCTAACCTGGTCCTTGTAACTACTGGCTACTAAACCTACCTGGTCCTAACCTGGTCCCAATAACTACTAGCTACTAACCCTACCTAGTCCTAACCTGGTCCCAATAACTACTAACTACTAACCCTACCTAGTCCTAACCTGGTCCCAGTAACTACTAACTATTAACCCTACGTAGTCCTAACCTGGTCCCATTAACTACTAACCCGAACTAGTCCTAACCTGGTCCCAGTAACTACTAACCCTACCTAGTCCTAACCTGGCCCCAGTAACTAATAACCCTACCTAGTCCTAACCTGGTCCCAGTAACTACTAACCCCACCTAGTCCTAACCTGGTCCCAATAACTACTAGCTACTAATCCTGCCTAAACCTAACCTGTTCCCAATAACTACTAACCCTAACTAGTCCTAACCTGGTCCAAGTAACTACTAACCCTACCTAGTCCTAACCTGGTCCCAATAACTACTAGCTACTAATCCTGCCTAAACCTAACCTGGTCCCAATAACTACTAACTACTAACCCTACCTAGTCCTAACCTGGTCCCAGTAACTACTAACCCTACCAAGTCCTAACCTGGTCCCAGTAACTGCTGACTACTAACCCTACCTAGTCCTAACCTGGTCCCAGTAACTACTAACCCTACCTAGTCCTCACCTGGTCCCAGTAACTACTAACCCTACCTAGTTCTAACCTGGTCCCAGCAACTACTGACTACTATCCTTACCTAGTCCTAACCTGGTCCCAGTAACTACTAACCCTACCTAGTTCTAACCTGGTCCCAGTAACTACTAACCCTACCTAGTTCTAACCTGGTCCCAGTAACTACTAACCCTACCTAGTCCTAACCTGGTCCCAGTAACTACTAACCCTACCTAGTTCTAACCTGGTCCCAGCAACTACTGACTACTATCCTTACCTAGTCCTAACCTTTCCCAGTAACTACTAACCCTACCTAGTTCTAACCTGGTCCCAGTAACTATTAACCCTACCTAGTTCTAACCTGCTCCCAGTAACTACTGACTACTAACCCTACCTAGTCCTAACCTGGTCCCAGTAACTACTAACCCTACCAAGTCCTAACCTGGTCCCAGTAACTACTGACTACTAACCCTACCTAATCCTAACCTGGTCCCAGTAACTACTAACCCTACCTAGTCCTAACCTGGTCCCAGTAACTAATAACCCTACATAGTTCTAACCTGGTCCATGTAACTACTGACTACTAACCCTACCTAGTCCTAACCTGGTCCCAGTAACTACTAACCCTACCTAGTCCTAACCTGGTCCCAGTAACTGCTAACCGTACCTAGTCCTAACCTGGTCCCAGTAACTACTAACCCTACCTAGTCCTAACCTGGTCCCAGTAACTACTGACTACTAACCCTACCTAGTCCTAACCTGGTCCCAGTAACTACTAACCCTACCTAGTCCTAACCTGGTCCCAGTAACTACTGACTACTAACCCTACCTAGTCCTAACCTGGTCCCAGTAACTGCTAACCCTACCAAGTCCTAACCTGGTCCCAGTAACTACTAACCCTACCTAGTCCTAACCTGGTCCCAGTAACTAATAACCCTACATAGTTCTAACCTGGTCCATGTAACTACTGACTACTAACCCTACCTAGTCCTAACCTGGTCCAAGTAACTACTAACCCTACCTAGTCCTAACCTGGTCCCAGTAACTGCTAACCGTACCTAGTCCTAACCTGGTCCCAGTAACTGCTAACCCTACCTAGTCCTAACCTGGTCCCAGTAACTACTGACTACTAACCCTACCTAGTCCTAACCTGGTCCCAGTAACTACTAACCCTACCAAGTCCTAACCTGGTCCCAGTAACTACTGACTACTAACCCTACCTAGTCCTAACCTGGTCCCAGTAACTACTAACCCTACCTATTTCTAACCTGGTCCCAGTAACTGCTGACTACTAACCCTATCTAGTCCAAACCTGGTCCCAGTAAACTACTAACCCTACCAAGTCGTAACCTGGTCCCAGTAACTACTAACCCTACCTATTTCTAACCCGGCCCCAGTAACTGATGACTGCTAACCCTACCTAGTCCTAACCTGGTCCCAGTAACTACTAACCCTACCTAGTCCTAACCTGGTCCCAGTAACTACTGACTTCTAACCCTACCTAGTCCTAACCTGGTCCCAGTAACTGCTAACCGTACATAGTCCTAACCTGGTCCCAGTAACTCCTAACCCTACCTAGTCCTAACCTGGTCCCAGTAACTACTGACTACTAACACTACCTAGTCCTAACCTGGTCCCAGTAACTACTAACCCTACCAAGTCCTAAACTGGTCCCAGTAACTACTAACCCTACCTAGTCCTAACCTGGTCCCAGTAACTATTAACCCTACCTAGTTCTAACATGGCTCCAGTAACTGATGACTGCTAACCCTACCTAGTCCTAACCTGGTCCCAGTAACTACTAACCCTACCTAGTCCTAACCTGGTCCCAGTAACTACTGACTTCTTACCCTACCTAGTCCTAACCTGGTCCCAGTAACTACTAACCCTACCTAGTCCTAACCTGGTCCCAGTAACTAATAACCCTACCAAGTCCTAACCTGGTCCCAGTAACTACTAACCCTACCTAGTCCTAACCTGGTCCCAGTAACTACTAACCCTACATAGTCCTAACCTGGTCCCAGTAACTACTAACCCTACCTAGTCCTAACCTGGTCCCAGTAACTACTAACCCTACCTAGTCCTAACCTGGTCCCAGTAACTATTAACCCTACCTAGTTCTAACCTGGTCCCAGTAACTATTAACCCTACCTAGTTCTAACCTGGTCCCAGTAACTACTGACTACTAACCCTACCTAGTCGTAACCTGGTCCCAGTAACTACTAACCCTACCTAGTCCTAACCTGGTCCCAGTAACTGCTAACCCTACAAAGTCCTAACCTGGTCCCAGTAACTACTGACTACTAACCCTACCTAATCCTAACCTGGTCCCAGTAACTACTAACCCTACCTAGTCCTAACCTGGTCCCAGTAACTAATAACCCTACATAGTTTTAACCTGGTCCATGTAACTACTGACTACTAACCCTACCTAGTCCTAACCTGGTCCAAGTAACTACTAACCCTACCTAGTCCTAACCTGGTCCCAGTAACTGCTAACCGTACCTAGTCCTAACCTGGTCCCAGTAACTACTAACCCTACCAAGTCATAACCTGGTCCCAGTAACTACTGACTACTAACCCTACCTAGTCCTAACCTGGTCCCAGTAACTACTAACCATACCTATTTCTAACCTGGTCCCAGTAACTGCTGACAACTAACCCTATCTAGTCCAAACCTGGTCCCAGTAAACTACTAATCCTACCAAGTCCTAACCTGGTCCCAGTAAACTACTAACCCTACCTAGTCCTAACCTGGCCCCAGTAACTGATGACTGCTAACCCTACCTAGTCCTAACCTGGTCCCAGTAACTACTAACCCTACCTAGTCCTAACCTGGTCCCAGTAACTACTGACTTCTAACCCTACCTAGTCCTAACCTGGTCCCAGTAACTACTAACCCTACCTATTTCTAACCTGGTCCCAGTAACTGCTGACTACTAACCCTATCTAGTCCTAACCTGGTCCCAGTAACTACTAACCCTACCAAGTCCTAACCTGGTCGCAGTAACTACTAACCCTACCTAGTCCTAACCTGGTCCCAGTAACTATTAACCCTACCTAGTTCTAACATGGCTCCAGTAACTGATGACTGCTAACCCTACCTAGTCCTAACCTGGTCCCAGTAACTACTGACCCTACAAAGTCCTAACCTGGTCCCAGTAACTACTGATTTCTAACCCTACCTAGTCCTAACCTGGTCCCAGTAACTACTAACCCTACCTAGTCCTAACCTGGTCCCAGTAACTACTAACCCTACCTAGTCCTAACCTAGTACCAGTAACTACGAACCCTACCTAGTCCTAACCTGGTCCTTGTAACTACTGGCTACTAAACCTACCTGGTCCTAACCTGGTCCCAATAACTACTAGCTACTAACCCTACCTAGTCCTAACCTGGTCCCAATAACTACTAACTACTAACCCTACCTAGTCCTAACCTGGTCCCAGTAACTACTAACTATTAACCCTACGTAGTCCTAACCTGGTCCCATTAACTACTAACCCGAACTAGTCCTAACCTGGTCCCAGTAACTACTAACCCTACCTAGTCCTAACCTGGCCCCAGTAACTAATAACCCTACCTAGTCCTAACCTGGTCCCAGTAACTACTAACCCCACCTAGTCCTAACCTGGTCCCAATAACTACTAGCTACTAATCCTGCCTAAACCTAACCTGGTCCCAATAACTACTAACCCTAACTAGTCCTAACCTGGTCCAAGTAACTACTAACCCTACCTAGTCCTAACCTGGTCCCAATAACTACTAGCTACTAATCCTGCCTAAACCTAACCTGGTCCCAATAACTACTAACTACTAACCCTACCTAGTCCTAACCTGGTCCCAGTAACTACTAACCCTACCAAGTCCTAACCTGGTCCCAGTAACTGCTGACTACTAACCCTACCTAGTCCTAACCTGGTCCCAGTAACTACTAACCCTACCTAGTCCTCACCTGATCCCAGTAACTACTAACCCTACCTAGTTCTAACCTGGTCCCAGCAACTACTGACTACTATCCTTACCTAGTCCTAACCTGGTCCCAGTAACTACTAACCCTACCTAGTTCTAACCTGGTCCCAGTAACTACTAACCCTACCTAGTTCTAACCTGGTCCCAGTAACTACTAACCCTACCTAGTCCTAACCTGGTCCCAGTAACTACTAACCCTACCTAGTTCTAACCTGGTCCCAGCAACTACTGACTACTATCCTTACCTAGTCCTAACCTTTCCCAGTAACTACTAACCCTACCTAGTTCTAACCTGGTCCCAGTAACTATTAACCCTACCTAGTTCTAACCTGCTCCCAGTAACTACTGACTACTAACCCTACCTAGTCCTAACCTGGTCCCAGTAACTACTAACCCTACCAAGTCCTAACCTGGTCCCAGTAACTACTGACTACTAACCCTACCTAATCCTAACCTGGTCCCAGTAACTACTAACCCTACCTAGTCCTAACCTGGTCCCAGTAACTAATAACCCTACATAGTTCTAACCTGGTCCATGTAACTACTGACTACTAACCCTACCTAGTCCTAACCTGGTCCCAGTAACTACTAACCCTACCTAGTCCTAACCTGGTCCCAGTAACTGCTAACCGTACCTAGTCCTAACCTGGTCCCAGTAACTACTAACCCTACCTAGTCCTAACCTGGTCCCAGTAACTACTGACTACTAACCCTACCTAGTCCTAACCTGGTCCCAGTAACTACTAACCCTACCTATTTCTAACCTGGTCCCAGTAACTACTGACTACTAACCCTATCTAGTCCTAACCTGGTCCCAGTAACTACTAACCCTACCAAGTCCTAACCTGGTCCCAGTATCTGATGACTGCTAACCCTACCTAGTCCTAACCTGGTCCCAGTAACTACTAACCCTACCTAGTCCTAACCTGGTCCCAGTAACTACTGACTTCTAACCCTACCTAGTCCTAACCTGGTCCCAGTAACTACTAACCATACCTAGTCCTAACCTGGTCCCAGTAACTACTGACTACTAACCCTATCTAGTCCTAACCTGGTTCCAGTAACTACTAACCCTACCAAGTCCTAACCTGGTCCCAGTAACTACTAACCCTACCTAGTCCTAACCTAGTACTAGTAACTACTAACCCTACCTAGTCCTAACCTGGTCCCAGTAACTACTAACCCTACCTAGCCCTCACCTGATCCCAGTAACTACTAACCCTACCTCATCCTAACCTGGTCCCAGTAACTATTAACCCTACCTAGTTCTAACCTGGTCCCAGTAACTATTAACCCTACCTAGTTCTAACCTGGTCCCAGTACCTACTAACCCTACCTAGTCCTAACCTGGTCCCAGTAACTACTAACCCTACCTAGTCCTAACCTGGTCCCAGTAACTACTGACTACTAACCCTACCTAATCCTAACCTGGTCCCAGTAACTACTAACCCTACCTAGTCCTAACCTGGTCCCAGTAACTAATAACCCTTCATAGTTCTAACCTGGTCCATGTAACTACTGACTACTAACCCTGCCTAGTCCTAACCTGGTCCCAGTAACTACTAACCCTACCTAGTCCTAACCTGGTACCAGTAACTGATGATTGCTAACCCTACCTAGTCCTAACCTGGTCCCAGTAACTACTAACCCTACCTAGTCCTAACCTGGTCCCAGTAACTACTGACTTCTAACCCTACCTAGTCCTAACCTGGTCCCAGTAACTGCTAACCGTACCTAGTCCTAACCTGGTCCCAGTAACTCCTAACCCTACCTAGTCCTAACCTGGTCCCAGTAACTACTGACTACTAACCCTACCTAGTCCTAACCTGGTCCCAGTAACTACTAACCCTACCAAGTCCTAACCTGGTCCCAGTAACTACTGACTACTAACCCTACCTAGTCCTAACCTGGTCCCAGTAACTACTAACCCTACCAATTTCTAACCTGGTCCCAGTAACTGCTGACTACTAACCCTATCTAGTCCTAACCTGGTCCCAGTAACTACTAACCCTACCAAGTCCTAACCTGGTCCCAGTAACTACTAACCCTACCTAGTCCTAACCTGGTCCCAGTAACTATTAACCCTACCTAGTTCTAACATGGCTCCAGTAACTGATGACTGCTAACCCTACCTAGTCCTAACCTGGTCCCAGTAACTACTAACCCTACCTAGTCCTAACCTGGTCCCAGTAACTACTGACTTCTAACCCTACCTAGTCCTTACCTGGTCCCAGTAACTACTAACCCTACCTAGTCATAACCTGGTCACAGTAACTAATAAACCTACCAAGTCCTAACCTGGTCCCAGTAACTACTAACCCTACCTAGTCCTAACCTAGTACCAGTAACTACTAACCCTACCTAGTCCTAACCTAGTACCAGTAACTACAAACCCTACCTAGTCCTAACCTGGTCCTTGTAACTACTGACTACTAACCCTACCTGGTCCTAACCTGGTCCCAATAACTACTAGCTACTAACCCTACCTAGTCCTAACCTGGTCCCAATAACTACTAACTACTAACCCTACCTAGTCCTAACCTGGTCCCAGTAACTACTAACTAATTAACCCTACGTAGTCCTAACCTGGTCCCATTAACTACTAACCCGACCTAGTCCTAACCTGGTCCCAGTAACTACTAACCCTACCTAGTCCTAACCTGGACCCAGTAACTAATAACCCTACCTAGTCCTAACCTGGTCCCAGTAACTATTAACCCTACCTAGTTCTAACCTGGTCCCAGTAACTACTAACCCTACCTAGTTCTAACCTGGTCCCAGTAACTACTACTAACCCTATCTAGTCCTAACCTGGTCCCAGTAACTACTAACCCTACCTAGTCTTAACCTGGTCCCAGTAACTACTAACCCTACCTAGTCCTAACCTGGTCCCAGTAACTATTAACCCTACCTAGTTCTAACCTGGTCCCAGTAACTATTAACCCTACCTAGTTCTAACCTGGTCCCAGTAACTACTGACTACTAACCCTACCTAGTCGTAACCTGGTCCCAGTAACTACTAACCCTACCTAGTCCTAACCTGGTCCCAGTAACTACTGACTACTAACCCTACCTAGTCCTAACCTGGTCCCAGTAACTGCTAACCCTACAAAGTCCTAACCTGGTCCCAGTAACTACTGACTACTAACCCTACCTAATCCTAACCTGGTCCCAGTAACTACTAACCCTACCTAGTCCTAACCTGGTCCCAGTAACTGCTGACAACTAACCCTATCTAGTCCAAACCTGGTCCCAGTAAACTACTAACCCTACCAAGTCCTAACCTGGTCCCAGTAAACTACTAACCCTACCTAGTCCTAACCTGGCCCCAGTAACTGATGACTGCTAACCCTACCTAGTCCTAACCTGGTCCCAGTAACTACTAACCCTACCTAGTCCTAACCTGGTCCCAGTAACTACTGACTTCTAACCCTACCTAGTCCTAACCTGGTCCCAGTAACTACTAACCCTACCTATTTCTAACCTGGTCCCAGTAACTGCTGACTACTAACCCTATCTAGTCCTAACCTGGTCCCAGTAACTACTAACCCTACCAAGTCCTAACCTGGTCCCAGTAACTACTAACCCTACCTAGTCCTAACCTGGTCCCAGTAACTATTAACCCTACCTAGTTCTAACATGGCTCCAGTAACTGATGACTGCTAACCCTACCTAGTCCTAACCTGGTCCCAGTAACTACTGACCCTACAAAGTCCTAACCTGGTCCCAGTAACTACTGATTTCTAACCCTACCTAGTCCTAACCTGGTCCCAGTAACTACTAACCCTACCTAGTCCTAACCTGGTCCCAGTAACTACTAACCCTACCTAGTCCTAACCTAGTACCAGTAACTACGAACCCTACCTAGTCCTAACCTGGTCCTTGTAACTACTGGCTACTAAACCTACCTGGTCCTAACCTGGTCCCAATAACTACTAGCTACTAACCCTACCTAGTCCTAACCTGGTCCCAATAACTACTAACTACTAACCCTACCTAGTCCTAACCTGGTCCCAGTAACTACTAACTATTAACCCTACGTAGTCCTAACCTGGTCCCATTAACTACTAACCCGAACTAGTCCTAACCTGGTCTCAGTAACTACTAACCCTACCTAGTCCTAACCTGGCCCCAGTAACTAATAACCCTACCTAGTCCTAACCTGGTCCCAGTAACTACTAACCCCACCTAGTCCTAACCTGGTCCCAATAACTACTAGCTACTAATCCTGCCTAAACCTAACCTGGTCCCAATAACAACTAACCCTAACTAGTCCTAACCTGGTCCAAGTAACTACTAACCCTACCTAGTCCTAACCTGGTCCCAATAACTACTAGCTACTAATCCTGCCTAAACCTAACCTGGTCCCAATAACTACTAACTACTAACCCTACCTAGTCCTAACCTGGTCCCAGTAACTACTAACCCTACCAAGTCCTAACCTGGTCCCAGTAACTGCTGACTACTAACCCTACCTAGTCCTAACCTGGTCCCAGTAACTACTAACCCTACCTAGTCCTCACCTGGTCCCAGTAACTACTAACCCTACCTAGTTCTAACCTGGTCCCAGCAACTACTGACTACTATCCTTACCTAGTCCTAACCTGGTCCCAGTAACTACTAACCCTACCTAGTTCTAACCTGGTCCCAGTAACTACTAACCCTACCTAGTTCTAACCTGGTCCCAGTAACTACTAACCCTACCTAGTCCTAACCTGGTCCCAGTAACTATTAACCCTACCTAGTTCTAACCTGCTCCCAGTAACTACTGACTACTAACCCTACCTAGTCCTAACCTGGTCCCAGTAACTACTAACCCTACCAAGTCCTAACCTGGTCCCAGTAACTACTGACTACTAACCCTACCTAATCCTAACCTGGTCCCAGTAACTACTAACCCTACCTAGTCCTAACCTGGTCCCAGTAACTAATAACCCTACATAGTTCTAACCTGGTCCATGTAACTACTGACTACTAACCCTACCTAGTCCTAACCTGGTCCCAGTAACTACTAACCCTACCTAGTCCTAACCTGGTCCCAGTAACTGCTAACCGTACCTAGTCCTAACCTGGTCCCAGTAACTACTAACCCTACCTAGTCCTAACCTGGTCCCAGTAACTACTGACTACTAACCCTACCTAGTCCTAACCTGGTCCCAGTAACTACTAACCCTACCTATTTCTAACCTGGTCCCAGTAACTACTGACTACTAACCCTATCTAGTCCTAACCTGGTCCCAGTAACTACTAACCCTACCAAGTCCTAACCTGGTCCCAGTATCTGATGACTGCTAACCCTACCTAGTCCTAACCTGGTCCCAGTAACTACTAACCCTACCTAGTCCTAACCTGGTCCCAGTAACTACTGACTTCTAACCCTACCTAGTCCTAACCTGGTCCCAGTAACTACTAACCATACCTAGTCCTAACCTGGTCCCAGTAACTACTGACTACTAACCCTATCTAGTCCTAACCTGGTTCCAGTAACTACTAACCCTACCAAGTCCTAACCTGGTCCCAGTAACTACTAACCCTACCTAGTCCTAACCTAGTACTAGTAACTACTAACCCTACCTAGTCCTAACCTGGTCCCAGTAACTACTAACCCTACCTAGCCCTCACCTGATCCCAGTAACTACTAACCCTACCTCATCCTAACCTGGTCCCAGTAACTATTAACCCTACCTAGTTCTAACCTGGTCCCAGTACCTACTAACCCTACCTAGTCCTAACCTGGTCCCAGTAACTACTAACCCTACCTAGTCCTAACCTGGTCCCAGTAACTACTGACTACTAACCCTACCTAATCCTAACCTGGTCCCAGTAACTACTAACCCTACCTAGTCCTAACCTGGTCCCAGTAACTAATAACCCTTCATAGTCCTAACCTGGTCCATGTAACTACTGACTACTAACCCTGCCTAGTCCTAACCTGGTCCCAGTAACTACTAACCCTACCTAGTCCTAACCTGGTACCAGTAACTGCTAACCGTACTTAGTCCTAACCTGGTCCCAGTAACTACTAACCCTACCTAGTCCTAACCTGGTCCCAGTAACTACTGACTACTAACCCTACCTAGTCCTAACCTGGTCCCAGTAACTACTAACCCTACCAAGTCCTAACCTGGTCCCAGTAACTACTGACTACTAACCCTACCTAGTCCTAACCTGGTCCCAGTAACTACTAACCCTACCTATTTCTAACCTGGTCCCAGTAACTGCTGACTACTAACCCTATCTAGTCCAAACCTGGTCCCAGTAAACTACTAACCCTACCAAGTCCTAACCTGGTCCCAGTAAACTACTAACCCTACCTAGTCCTAACCTGGCCCCAGTAACTGATGATTGCTAACCCTACCTAGTCCTAACCTGGTCCCAGTAACTACTAACCCTACCTAGTCCTAACCTGGTCCCAGTAACTACTGACTTCTAACCCTACCTAGTCCTAACCTGGTCCCAGCAACTGCTAACCGTACCTAGTCCTAACCTGGTCCCAGTAACTCCTAACCCTACCTAGTCCTAACCTGGTCCCAGTAACTACTGACTACTAACCCTACCTAGTCCTAACCTGGTCCCAGTAACTACTAACCCTACCAAGTCCTAACCTGGTCCCAGTAACTACTGACTACTAACCCTACCTAGTCCTAACCTGGTCCCAGTAACTACTAACCCTACCTATTTCTAACCTGGTCCCAGTAACTGCTGACTACTAACCCTATCTAGTCCTAACCTGGTCCCAGTAACTACTAACCCTACCAAGTCCTAACCTGGTCCCAGTAACTACTAACCCTACCTAGTCCTAACCTGGTCCCAGTAACTATTAACCCTACCTAGTTCTAACATGGCTCCAGTAACTGATGACTGCTAACCCTACCTAGTCCTAACCTGGTCCCAGTAACTACTAACCCTACCTAGTCCTAACCTGGTCCCAGTAACTACTGACTTCTAACCCTACCTAGTCCTAACCTGGTCCCAGTAACTACTAACCCTACCTAGTCCTAACCTGGTCACAGTAACTAATAAACCTACCAAGTCCTAACCTGGTCCCAGTAACTACTAACCCTACCTAGTCCTAACCTAGTACCAGTAACTACAAACCCTACCTAGTCCTAACCTGGTCCTTGTAACTACTGACTACTAACCCTACCTGGTCCTAACCTGGTCCCAATAACTACTAGCTACTAACCCTACCTAGTCCTAACCTGGTCCCAATAACTACTAACTACTAACCCTACCTAGTCCTAACCTGGTCCCAGTAACTACTAACTAATTAACCCTACGTAGTCCTAACCTGGTCCCATTAACTACTAACCCGACCTAGTCCTAACCTGGTCCCAGTAACTACTAACCCTACCTAGTCCTAACCTGGACCCAGTAACTAATAACCCTACCTAGTCCTAACCTGGTCCCAGTAACTACTAACCCCACCTAGTCCTAACCTGGTCCCAGTAACTATTAACCCTACCTAGTTCTAACCTGGTCCCAGTAACTACTGACTGCTAACCCTACCTATTCCTAACCTGGTCCCAGTAACTACTAACCCTAACTAGTCCTAACCTGGTCCCAGTAACTACTAATCCTACCTAGTCCTAACCTGGTCCCAATAACTACTTGCTACAAATCCTGCGTAAACATAATCTGGTCCCAAGAACTACTAACTACTAACCCTACCTAGTCCTAACCTGGTCCCAGTAACTACTAACCCTACCAAGTCCTCACCTGGTCCCAGTAACTACTAACCCTACCTAGTTCTAACCTGGTCCCAGCAACTACTGACTACTATCCTTACCTAGTCCTAACCTGGTCCCAGTAACTACTAACCCTACCTAGTTCTAACCTGGTCCCAGTAACTACTAACCCTACCTAGTTCTAACCTGGTCCCAGTACCTACTAACCCTACCTAGTCCTAACCTGGTCCCAGTAACTACTAACCCTACCTAGTTCTAACCTGGTCCCAGCAACTACTGACTACTATCCTTACCTAGTCCTAACCTGGTCCCAGTAACTACTAACCCTACCTAGTTCTAACCTGGTCCCAGTAACTATTAACCCTACCTAGTTCTAACCTGGTCCCAGTAACTACTGACTACTAACCCTACCTAGTCCTAACCTGGTACCAGTAACTACTAACCCTACCAAGTCCTAACCTGGTCCCAGTAACTACTGACTACTAACCCTACCTAATCCTAACCTGGTCCCAGTAACTACTAACCCTACCTAGTCCTAACCTGGTCCCAGTAACTAATAACCCTACATAGTTCTAACCTGGTCCATGTAACTACTGACTACTAACCCTACCTAGTCCTAACCTGGTCCCAGTAACTACTAACCCTACCTAGTCCTAACCTGGTCCCAGTAACTGCTAACCGTACCTAGTCCTAACCTGGTCCCAGTAACTACTAACCCTACCTAGTCCTAACCTGGTACCAGTAACTACTGACTACTAACCCTACCTAGTCCTAACCTGGTCCCAGTAACTACTAACCCTACCTATTTCTAACCTGGTCCCAGTAACTACTGACTACTAACCCTATCTAGTCCTAACCTGGTCCCAGTAACTACTAACCCTACCAAGTCCTAACCTGGTCCCAGTAACTACTAACCCTACCTAGTCCTAACCTGGTCCCAGTAACTATTAACCCTACCTAGTTCTAACCTGGTCCCAGTAACTGATGACTGCTAACCCTACCTAGTCCTAACCTGGTCCCAGTAACTACTAACCCTACCTAGTCCTAACCTGGTCCCAGTAACTACTGACTTCTAACCCTACCTAATCCTAACCTGGTCCCAGTAACTACTAACCATACCTAGTCCTAACCTGGTCCCAGTAACTACTGACTACTAACCCTATCTGGTCCTAACCTGGTCCCAGTAACTACTAACCCTACCTAGTCCTAACCTAGTACTAGTAACTACTAACCCTACCTAGTCCTAACCTGGTCCCAGTAACTACTAACCCTACCTAGTCCTCACCTGATCCCAGTAACTACTAACACTACCTCATCCTAACCTGGTCCCAGTAACTATTAACCCTACCTAGTTCTAACCTGGTTCCAGTAACTACTAACTATTAACCCTACCTAGTCCTAACCTGGTTCCATTAACTACTAACCTGACCTAGTCCTAACCTGGTCCCAGTAACTACTAACCCTACCTAGTCCTAACCTGGTCCCAGTGACTATTAACCCTACCTAGTTCTAACCTGGTCCCAGTAACTACTGACTGCTAACCCTACCTAGTCCTAACTTGGTCCCAGTAACTACTAACCCTAATTAGTCCTAACCTGGTCCCAGTAACTACTAACCCTACCTAGTCCTAACCTGGTCCCAATAACTACTAGCTACTAATCCTACCTAGTCCTAACCTGGTCCCAGTAACTACTAACCCTACCTAGTTCTAACCTGGTCCCAGTAACTACTAACCCTACCTAGTCCTAACCTGGTCCCAGTAACTACTAACCCTACCTAGTTCTAACCTGGTCCCAGTAACTACTAACCCTACCTAGTTCTAACCTGGTCCCAGTAACTACTACACCTACCAAGTCCTAACCTGGTCCCAGTAACTACTGACTACTAACCCTACATAGTCCTAACCTGGTCCCAGTAACTACTAACCCTACCTAGTTCTAACCTGTTCCCAGTAACTACTGACTACTAACCCTATCTAGTCCTAACCTGGTCCCAGTAACTACTAACCCTACCTAGTCTTAACCTGGTCCCAGTAACTATAAACCCTACCTAGTTTTAACCTGGTCCCAGTAACTACTGACTGCTAACCCTACCTAGTCGTAACCTGGTCCCAGTAACTACTAACCCTACCTAGTCCTAACCTGGTCCCAGTAACTACTAACCCTACCAAGTCCTAACCTGGTCCCAGTTACTACTGACTACTAACCCTACCTAGTCCTAACCTGGTCCCAGTAACTACTAACCCTACCTAGTCCTAACCTGGTCCCAGTAACTACTAACCCTACATAGTCCTAACCTGGTCCCAGTAACTACTAACCCTACCTAGTTCTAACCTGGTCCCAGTAACTACTACTAACCCTATCTAGTCCTAACCTGGTCCCAGTAACTACTAACCCTACCTAGTCTTAACCTGGTCCCAGTAACTACTAACCCTACCTAGTCCTAACCTGGTCCCAGTAACTATTAACCCTACCTAGTTCTAACCTGGTCCCAGTAACTATTAACCCTACCTAGTTCTAACCTGGTCCCAGTAACTACTGACTACTAACCCTACCTAGTCGTAACCTGGTCCCAGTAACTACTAACCCTACCTAGTCCTAACCTGGTCCCAGTAACTACTGACTACTAACCCTACCTAGTCCTTACCTGGTCCCAGTAACTGCTAACCCTACAAAGTCCTAACCTGGTCCCAGTAACTACTGACTACTAACCCTACCTAATTCCTAACCTGGTCCCAGTAACTACTAACCCTACCTAGTCCTAACCTGGTCCCAGTAACTAATAACCCTACATAGTTTTAACCTGGTCCATGTAACTACTGACTACTAACCCTACCTAGTCCTAACCTGGTCCAAGTAACTACTAACCCTACCTAGTCCTAACCTGGTCCCAGTAGCTGCTAACCCTACCAAGTCATAACCTGGTCCCAGTAACTACTGACTACTAACCCTACCTAGTCCTAACCTGGTCCCAGTAACTACTAACCATACCTATTTCTAACCTGGTCCCAGTAACTGCTGACAACTAACCCTATCTAGTCCAAACCTGGTCCCAGTAAACTACTAACCCTACCAAGTCCTAACCTGGTCCCAGTAAACTACTAACCCTACCTAGTCCTAACCTGGCCCCAGTAACTGATGACTGCTAACCATACCTAGTCCTAACCTGGTCCCAGTAACTACTAACCCTACCTAGTCCTAACCTGGTCCCAGTAACTACTGACTTCTAACCCTACCTAGTCCTAACCTGGTCCCAGTAACTACTAACCCTACCTATTTCTAACCTGGTCCCAGTAACTGCTGACTACTAACCCTATCTAGTCCTAACCTGGTCCCAGTAACTACTAACCCTACCAAGTCCTAACCTGGTCCCAGTAACTACTAACCCTACCTAGTCCTAACCTGGTCCCAGTAACTATTAACCCTACCTAGTTCTAACATGGCTCCAGTAACTGATGACTGCTAACCCTACCTAGTCCTAACCTGGTCCCAGTAACTACTAACCCTACCTAGTCCTAACCTGGTCCCAGTAACTACTGATTTCTAACCCTACCTAGTCCTAACCTGGTCCCAGTAACTACTAACCCTACCTAGTCCTAACCTGGTCCCAGTAACTACTAACCCTACCTAGTCCTAACCTAGTACCAGTAACTACGAACCCTACCTAGTCCTAACCTGGTCCTTGTAACTACTGGCTACTAAACCTACCTGGTCCTAACCTGGTCCCAATAACTACTAGCTACTAACCCTACCTAGTCCTAACCTGGTCCCAATAACTACTAACTACTAACCCTACCTAGTCCTAACCTGGTCCCAATAACTACTAGCTACTAATCCTACCTAGTCCTAACCTGGTCCCAGTAACTACTAACCCGAACTAGTCCTAACCTGGTCCCAGTAACTACTAACCCTACCTAGTCCTAACCTGGTCCCAGTAACTACTAACCCTACCTAGTTCTAACCTGGTCCCAGTAACTACTAACCCTACCTAGTTCTAACCTGGTCCCAGTAACTACTACACCTACCAAGTCCTAACCTGGTCCCAGTAACTACTAACCCGAACTAGTCCTAACCTGGTCCCAGTAACTACTAACCCTACCTAGTCCTCACCTGGTCCCAGTAACTACTAACCCTACCTAGTTCTAACCTGGTCCCAGCAACTACTGACTACTATCCTTACCTAGTCCTAACCTGGTCCCAGTAACTACTAACCCTACCTAGTTCTAACCTGGTCCCAGTAACTACTAACCCTACCTAGTTCTAACCTGGTCCCAGTACCTACTAACCCTACCTAGTCCTAACCTGGTCGAAGTAACTACTAACCCTACCTAGTTCTAACCTGGTCCCAGCAACTACTGACTACTATCCTTACCTAGTCCTAACCTGGTCCCAGTAACTACTAACCCTACCTAGTTCTAACCTGGTCCCAGTAACTACTGACTACTAACCCTACCTAGTCCTAACCTGGTCCCAGTAACTACTAACCCGACCAAGTCCTAACCTGGTCCCAGTAACTACTGACTACTAACCCTACCTAATCCTAACCTGGTCCCAGTAACTACTAACCCTACCTAATCCTAACCTGGTCCCAGTAACTACTAACCCTACCTAGTCCTAACCTGGTCCCAGTAACTAATAACCCTACATAGTTCTAACCTGGTCCATGTAACTACTGACTACTAACCCTACCTAGTCCTAACCTGGTCCCAGTAACTACTAACCCTACCTAGTCCTAACCTGGTCCCAGTAACTGCTAACCGTACCTAGTCCTAACCTGGTCCCAGTAACTACTAACCCTACCTAGTCCTAACCTGGTCCCAGTAACTACTGACTACTAACCCTACCTAGTCCTAACCTGGTCCCAGTAACTACTAACCCTACCTATTTCTAACCTGGTCCCAGTAACTACTGACTACTAACCCTATCTAGTCCTAACCTGGTCCCAGTAACTACTAACCCTACCAAGTCCTAACCTGGTCCCAGTAACTACTAACCCTACCTAGTCCTAACCTGGTCCCTGTAACTATTAACCCTACCTAGTTCTAACCTGGTCCCAGTAACTGATGACTGCTAACCCTACCTAGTCCTAACCTGGTCCCAGTAACTACTAACCCTACCTAGTCCTAACCTGGTCCCAGTAACTACTGACTTCTAACCCTACCTAGTCCTAACCTGGTCCCAGTAACTACTAACCATACCTAGTCCTAACCTGGTCCCAGTAACTACTGACTACTAACCCTATCTGGTCCTAACCTGGTCCCAGTAACTACTAATCCTACCTAGTCCTAACCTGGTCCCAATAACTACTTGCTACAAATCCTGCGTAAACATAATCTGGTCCCAAGAACTACTAACTACTAACCCTACCTAGTCCTAACCTGGTCCCAGTAACTACTAACCCTACCAAGTCCTCACCTGGTCCCAGTAACTACTAACCCTACCTAGTTCTAACCTGGTCCCAGCAACTACTGACTACTATCCTTACCTAGTCCTAACCTGGTCCCAGTAACTACTAACCCTACCTAGTTCTAACCTGGTCCCAGTAACTACTAACCCTACCTAGTTCTAACCTGGTCCCAGTACCTACTAACCCTACCTAGTCCTAACCTGGTCCCAGTAACTACTAACCCTACCTAGTTCTAACCTGGTCCCAGCAACTACTGACTACTATCCTTACCTAGTCCTAACCTGGTCCCAGTAACTACTAACCCTACCTAGTTCTAACCTGGTCCCAGTAACTATTAACCCTACCTAGTTCTAACCTGGTCCCAGTAACTACTGACTACTAACCCTACCTAGTCCTAACCTGGTACCAGTAACTACTAACCCTACCAAGTCCTAACCTGGTCCCAGTAACTACTGACTACTAACCCTACCTAATCCTAACCTGGTCCCAGTAACTACTAACCCTACCTAGTCCTAACCTGGTCCCAGTAACTAATAACCCTACATAGTTCTAACCTGGTCCATGTAACTACTGACTACTAACCCTACCTAGTCCTAACCTGGTCCCAGTAACTACTAACCCTACCTAGTCCTAACCTGGTCCCAGTAACTGCTAACCGTACCTAGTCCTAACCTGGTCCCAGTAACTACTAACCCTACCTAGTCCTAACCTGGTACCAGTAACTACTGACTACTAACCCTACCTAGTCCTAACCTGGTCCCAGTAACTACTAACCCTACCTATTTCTAACCTGGTCCCAGTAACTACTGACTACTAACCCTATCTAGTCCTAACCTGGTCCCAGTAACTACTAACCCTACCAAGTCCTAACCTGGTCCCAGTAACTACTAACCCTACCTAGTCCTAACCTGGTCCCAGTAACTATTAACCCTACCTAGTTCTAACCTGGTCCCAGTAACTGATGACTGCTAACCCTACCTAGTCCTAACCTGGTCCCAGTAACTACTAACCCTACCTAGTCCTAACCTGGTCCCAGTAACTACTGACTTCTAACCCTACCTAATCCTAACCTGGTCCCAGTAACTACTAACCATACCTAGTCCTAACCTGGTCCCAGTAACTACTGACTACTAACCCTATCTGGTCCTAACCTGGTCCCAGTAACTACTAACCCTACCTAGTCCTAACCTAGTACTAGTAACTACTAACCCTACCTAGTCCTAACCTGGTCCCAGTAACTACTAACCCTACCTAGTCCTCACCTGATCCCAGTAACTACTAACACTACCTCATCCTAACCTGGTCCCAGTAACTATTAACCCTACCTAGTTCTAACCTGGTTCCAGTAACTACTAACTATTAACCCTACCTAGTCCTAACCTGGTTCCATTAACTACTAACCTGACCTAGTCCTAACCTGGTCCCAGTAACTACTAACCCTACCTAGTCCTAACCTGGTCCCAGTGACTATTAACCCTACCTAGTTCTAACCTGGTCCCAGTAACTACTGACTGCTAACCCTACCTAGTCCTAACTTGGTCCCAGTAACTACTAACCCTAATTAGTCCTAACCTGGTCCCAGTAACTACTAACCCTACCTAGTCCTAACCTGGTCCCAATAACTACTAGCTACTAATCCTACCTAGTCCTAACCTGGTCCCAGTAACTACTAACCCTACCTAGTTCTAACCTGGTCCCAGTAACTACTAACCCTACCTAGTCCTAACCTGGTCCCAGTAACTACTAACCCTACCTAGTTCTAACCTGGTCCCAGTAACTACTAACCCTACCTAGTTCTAACCTGGTCCCAGTAACTACTACACCTACCAAGTCCTAACCTGGTCCCAGTAACTACTGACTACTAACCCTACATAGTCCTAACCTGGTCCCAGTAACTACTAACCCTACCTAGTTCTAACCTGTTCCCAGTAACTACTGACTACTAACCCTATCTAGTCCTAACCTGGTCCCAGTAACTACTAACCCTACCTAGTCTTAACCTGGTCCCAGTAACTATAAACCCTACCTAGTTTTAACCTGGTCCCAGTAACTACTGACTGCTAACCCTACCTAGTCGTAACCTGGTCCCAGTAACTACTAACCCTACCTAGTCCTAACCTGGTCCCAGTAACTACTAACCCTACCAAGTCCTAACCTGGTCCCAGTTACTACTGACTACTAACCCTACCTAGTCCTAACCTGGTCCCAGTAACTACTAACCCTACCTAGTCCTAACCTGGTCCCAGTAACTACTAACCCTACATAGTCCTAACCTGGTCCCAGTAACTACTAACCCTACCTAGTTCTAACCTGGTCCCAGTAACTACTACTAACCCTATCTAGTCCTAACCTGGTCCCAGTAACTACTAACCCTACCTAGTCTTAACCTGGTCCCAGTAACTACTAACCCTACCTAGTCCTAACCTGGTCCCAGTAACTATTAACCCTACCTAGTTCTAACCTGGTCCCAGTAACTATTAACCCTACCTAGTTCTAACCTGGTCCCAGTAACTACTGACTACTAACCCTACCTAGTCGTAACCTGGTCCCAGTAACTACTAACCCTACCTAGTCCTAACCTGGTCCCAGTAACTACTGACTACTAACCCTACCTAGTCCTTACCTGGTCCCAGTAACTGCTAACCCTACAAAGTCCTAACCTGGTCCCAGTAACTACTGACTACTAACCCTACCTAATTCCTAACCTGGTCCCAGTAACTACTAACCCTACCTAGTCCTAACCTGGTCCCAGTAACTAATAACCCTACATAGTTTTAACCTGGTCCATGTAACTACTGACTACTAACCCTACCTAGTCCTAACTTGGTCCCAGTAACTACTAACCCTACCTAGTCCTAACCTGGTCCCAGTAACTACTAACCCTACCTAGTCCTAACCTGGTCCCAGTAACTACTAACCCTACCTAGTCCTAACCTGGTCCTTGTAACTACTGACTACTTACCCTACCTTGTCCTAACCTGGTCCCAATAACTAGTAGCTACTAACCCTACCTAGTCCTAACCTGGTCCCAGTAACTACTAACTACTAACCTGACCTAGTCCTAACCTGGTCCCAGTAACTACTAACCCTACCAAGTCCTAACCTGGTCCCAGTAACTACTAACCCTACCTAGTCCTAACCTGGTCCCAGTAACTATTAACCCTACCTAGTTCTAACATGGCTCCAGTAACTGATGACTGCTAACCCTACCTAGTCCTAACCTGGTCCCAGTAACTACTAACCCTACCTAGTCCTAACCTGGTCCCAGTAACTACTGATTTCTAACCCTACCTAGTCCTAACCTGGTCCCAGTAACTACTAACCCTACCTAGTCCTAACCTGGTCCCAGTAACTACTAACCCTACCTAGTCCTAACCTAGTACCAGTAACTACGAACCCTACCTAGTCCTAACCTGGTCCTTGTAACTACTGGCTACTAAACCTACCTGGTCCTAACCTGGTCCCAATAACTACTAGCTACTAACCCTACCTAGTCCTAACCTGGTCCCAATAACTACTAACTACTAACCCTACCTAGTCCTAACCTGGTCCCAATAACTACTAGCTACTAATCCTACCTAGTCCTAACCTGGTCCCAGTAACTACTAACCCGAACTAGTCCTAACCTGGTCCCAGTAACTACTAACCCTACCTAGTCCTAACCTGGTCCCAGTAACTACTAACACTACCTAGTTCTAACCTGGTCCCAGTAACTACTAACCCTACCTAGTTCTAACCTGGTCCCAGTAACTACTACACCTACCAAGTCCTAACCTGGTCCCAGTAACTACTAACCCGAACTAGTCCTAACCTGGTCCCAGTAACTACTAACCCTACCTAGTCCTCACCTGGTCCCAGTAACTACTAACCCTACCTAGTTCTAACCTGGTCCCAGCAACTACTGACTACTATCCTTACCTAGTCCTAACCTGGTCCCAGTAACTACTAACCCTACCTAGTTCTAACCTGGTCCCAGTAACTACTAACCCTACCTAGTTCTAACCTGGTCCCAGTACCTACTAACCCTACCTAGTCCTAACCTGGTCGAAGTAACTACTAACCCTACCTAGTTCTAACCTGGTCCCAGCAACTACTGACTACTATCCTTACCTAGTCCTAACCTGGTCCCAGTAACTACTAACCCTACCTAGTTCTAACCTGGTCCCAGTAACTACTGACTACTAACCCTACCTAGTCCTAACCTGGTCCCAGTAACTACTAACCCGACCAAGTCCTAACCTGGTCCCAGTAACTACTGACTACTAACCCTACCTAATCCTAACCTGGTCCCAGTAACTACTAACCCTACCTAATCCTAACCTGGTCCCAGTAACTACTAACCCTACCTAGTCCTAACCTGGTCCCAGTAACTAATAACCCTACATAGTTCTAACCTGGTCCATGTAACTACTGACTACTAACCCTACCTAGTCCTAACCTGGTCCCAGTAACTACTAACCCTACCTAGTCCTAACCTGGTCCCAGTAACTGCTAACCGTACCTAGTCCTAACCTGGTCCCAGTAACTACTAACCCTACCTAGTCCTAACCTGGTCCCAGTAACTACTGACTACTAACCCTACCTAGTCCTAACCTGGTCCCAGTAACTACTAACCCTACCTATTTCTAACCTGGTCCCAGTAACTACTGACTACTAACCCTATCTAGTCCTAACCTGGTCCCAGTAACTACTAACCCTACCAAGTCCTAACCTGGTCCCAGTAACTACTAACCCTACCTAGTCCTAACCTGGTCCCTGTAACTATTAACCCTACCTAGTTCTAACCTGGTCCCAGTAACTGATGACTGCTAACCCTACCTAGTCCTAACCTGGTCCCAGTAACTACTAACCCTACCTAGTCCTAACCTGGTCCCAGTAACTACTGACTTCTAACCCTACCTAGTCCTAACCTGGTCCCAGTAACTACTAACCATACCTAGTCCTAACCTGGTCCCAGTAACTACTGACTACTAACCCTATCTGGTCCTAACCTGGTTCCAGTAACTACAAACCCTACCAAGTCCTAACCTGGTCCCAGTAACTAGTAACCCTACCTAGTCCTAACCTAGTACTAGTAACTACTAACCCTACCTAGTCCTAACCTGGTCCCAGTAACTACTAACCCTACCTAGTCCTCACCTGATCCCAGTAACTACTAACACTACCTCATCCTAACCTGGTCCCAGTAACTATTAACCCTACCTAGTTCTAACCTGGTCCCAGGACCTACTAACTATTAACCCTACCTAGTCCTAACCTGGTTCCATTAACTACTAACCTGACCTAGTCCTAACCTGGTCCCAGTAACTACTAACCCTACCTAGTCCTAACCTGGTCCCAGTGACTATTAACCCTACCTAGTTCTAACCTGGTCCCAGTAACTACTGACTGCTAACCCTACCTAGTCCTAACTTGGTCCCAGTAACTTCTAACCCTAATTAGTCCTAACCTGGTCCCAGTAACTACTAACCCTACCTAGTCCTAACCTGGTCCCAATAACTACTAGCTACTAATCCTACTAGTCCTAACCTGGTCCCAGTAACTACTAACCCTACCTAGTTCTAACCTGGTCCCAGTAACTACTAACCCTACCTAGTCCTAACCTGGTCCCAGTAACTACTAACCCTACCTAGTTCTAACCTGGTCCCAGTAACTACTAACCCTACCTAGTTCTTACCTGGTCCCAGTAACTACTACACCTACCAAGTCCTAACCTGGTCCCAGTAACTACTGACTACTAACCCTACATAGTCCTAACCTGGTCCTAGTAACTACTAACCCTACCTAGTTCTAACCTGTTCCCAGTAACTACTGACTACTAACCCTATCTAGTCCTAACCTGGTCCCAGTAACTACTAACCCTACCTAGTCTTAACCTGGTCCCAGTAACTATAAACCCTACCTAGTTTTAACCTGGTCCCAGTAACTACTGACTGCTAACCCTACCTAGTCGTAACCTGGTCCCAGTAACTACTAACCCTACCTAGTCCTAACCTGGTCCCAGTAACTACTAACCCTACCAAGTCCTAACCTGGTCCAAGTAACTACTGATTACTAACCCTACCTAGTCCTAACCTGGTCCCAGTAACTACTAACCCTACCTAGTCCTAACCTGGTCCCAGTAACTATTAACCCTACCTAGTTCTAACATGGCTCCAGTAACTGATGACTGCTAACCCTACCTAGTCCTAACCTGGTCCCAGTAACTACTAACCCTACCTAGTCCTAACCTGGTCCCAGTAACTACTGACTTCTAATCCTACCTAGTCCTAACCTGGTCCCAGTAACTACTAACCCTACCTAGTCCTAACCTGGTCCCAGTAACTAATAACCCTACCAAGTCCTAACCTGGTCCCAGTAACTACTAACCCTACCTAGTCCTAACCTGGTCCCAGTAACTACTAACCCTACATAGTCCTAACCTGGTCCCAGTAACTACTAACCCTACCTAGTTCTAACCTGGTCCCAGTAACTACTACTAACCCTATCTAGTCCTAACCTGGTCCCAGTAACTACTAACCCTACCTAGTCTTAACCTGGTCCCAGTAACTACTAACCCTACCTAGTCCTAACCTGGTCCCAGTAACTATTAACCCTACCTAGTTCTAACCTGGTCCCAGTAACTATTAACCCTACCTAGTTCTAACCTGGTCCCAGTAACTACTGACTACTAACCCTACCTAGTCGTAACCTGGTCCCAGTAACTACTAACCCTACCTAGTCCTAACCTGGTCCCAGTAACTACTGACTACTAACCCTACCTAGTCCTAACCTGGTCCCAGTAACTGCTAACCCTACAAAGTCCTAACCTGGTCCCAGTAACTACTGACTACTAACCCTACCTAATCCTAACCTGGTCCCAGTAACTACTAACCCTACCTAGTCCTAACCTGGTCCCAGTAACTAATAACCCTACATAGTTTTAACCTGGTCCATGTAACTACTGACTACTAACCCTACCTAGTCCTAACCTGGTCCAAGTAACTACTAACCCTACCTAGTCCTAACCTGGTCCCAGTAACTGCTAACCGTACCTAGTCCTAACCTGGTCCCAGTAACTACTAACCCTACCAAGTCATAACCTGGTCCCAGTAACTACTGACTACTAACCCTACCTAGTCCTAACCTGGTCCCAGTAACTACTAACCATACCTATTTCTAACCTGGTCCCAGTAACTGCTGACAACTAACCCTATCTAGTCCAAACCTGGTCCCAGTAAACTACTAACCCTACCAAGTCCTAACCTGGTCCCAGTAAACTACTAACCCTACCTAGTCCTAACCTGGCCCCAGTAACTGATGACTGCTAACCCTACCTAGTCCTAACCTGGTCCCAGTAACTACTAACCCTACCTAGTCCTAACCTGGTCCCAGTAACTACTGACTTCTAACCCTACCTAGTCCTAACCTGGTCCCAGTAACTACTAACCCTACCTATTTCTAACCTGGTCCCAGTAACTGCTGACTACTAACCCTATCTAGTCCTAACCTGGTCCCAGTAACTACTAACCCTACCAAGTCCTAACCTGGTCCCAGTAACTACTAACCCTACCTAGTCCTAACCTGGTCCCAGTAACTATTAACCCTACCTAGTTCTAACATGGCTCCAGTAACTGATGACTGCCCTCCCTAGTCCTAACCTGGTCCCAGTAACTACTAACTATTAACCCTACGTAGTCCTAACCTGGTCCCATTAACTACTAACCCGAACTAGTCCTAACCTGGTCCCAGTAACTACTAACCCTACCTAGTCCTAACCTGGCCCCAGTAACTAATAACCCTACCTAGTCCTAACCTGGTCCCAGTAACTACTAACCCCACCTAGTCCTAACCTGGTCCCAATAACTACTAGCTACTAATCCTGCCTAAACCTAACCTGGTCCCAATAACTACTAACCCTAACTAGTCCTAACCTGGTCCAAGTAACTACTAACCCTACCTAGTCCTAACCTGGTCCCAATAACTACTAGCTACTAATCCTGCCTAAACCTAACCTGGTCCCAATAACTACTAACTACTAACCCTACCTAGTCCTAACCTGGTCCCAGTAACTACTAACCCTACCAAGTCCTAACCTGGTCCCAGTAACTACTGACTACTAACCCTACCTAGTCCTAACCTGGTCCCAGTAACTACTAACCCTACCTAGTCCTCACCTGGTCCCAGTAACTACTAACCCTACCTAGTTCTAACCTGGTCCCAGCAACTACTGACTACTATCCTTACCTAGTCCTAACCTGGTCCCAGTAACTACTAACCCTACCTAGTTCTAACCTGGTCCCAGTAACTACTAACCCTACCTAGTTCTAACCTGGTCCCAGTAACTACTAACCCTACCTAGTCCTAACCTGGTCCCAGTAACTACTAACCCTACCTAGTTCTAACCTGGTCCCAGCAACTACTGACTACTATCCTTACCTAGTCCTAACCTTTCCCAGTAACTACTAACCCTACCTAGTTCTAACCTGGTCCCAGTAACTATTAACCCTACCTAGTTCTAACCTGGTCCCAGTAACTACTGACTACTAACCCTACCTAGTTCTAACCTGGTCCCAGTAACTATTAACCCTACCTAGTTCTAACCTGGTCCCAGTAACTACTGACTACTAACCCTACCTAGTCCTAACCTGGTCCCAGTAACTACTAACCCTACCTAGTCCTAACCTGGTCCCAGTAACTAATAACCCTACATAGTTCTAACCTGGTCCATGTAACTACTGACTACTAACCCTACCTAGTCCTAACCTGGTCCCAGTAACTACTAACCCTACCTAGTCCTAACCTGGTCCCAGTAACTGCTAACCGTACCTAGTCCTAACCTGGTCCCAGTAACTACTAACCCTACCTAGTCCTAACCTGGTCCCAGTAACTACTGACTACTAACCGTACCTAGTCCTAACCTGGTCCCAGTAACTACTAACCCTACCTAGTCCTAACCTGGTCCCAGTAACTACTGACTACTAACCCTACCTAGTCCTAACCTGGTCCCAGTAACTACTAACCCTACCTATTTCTAACCTGGTCCCAGTAACTACTGACTACTAACCCTATCTAGTCCTAACCTGGTCCCAGTAACTACTAACCCTACCAAGTCCTAACCTGGTCCCAGTATCTGATGACTGCTAACCCTACCTAGTCCTAACCTGGTCCCAGTAACTACTAACCCTACCTAGTCCTAACCTGGTCCCAGTAACTACTGACTTCTAACCCTACCTAGTCCTAACCTGGTCCCAGTAACTACTAACCATACCTAGTCCTAACCTGGTCCCAGTAACTACTGACTACTAACCCTATCTAGTCCTAACCTGGTTCCAGTAACTACTAACCCTACCAAGTCCTAACCTGGTCCCAGTAACTACTAACCCTACCTAGTCCTAACCTAGTACTAGTAACTACTAACCCTACCTAGTCCTAACCTGGTCCCAGTAACTACTAACCCTACCTAGCCCTCACCTGATCCCAGTAACTACTAACCCTACCTCATCCTAACCTGGTCCCAGTAACTATTAACCCTACCTAGTTCTAACCTGGTCCCAGTACCTACTAACCCTACCTAGTCCTAACCTGGTCCCAGTAACTACTAACCCTACCTAGTCCTAACCTGGTCCCAGTAACTACTGACTACTAACCCTACCTAATCCTAACCTGGTCCCAGTAACTACTAACCCTACCTAGTCCTAACCTGGTCCCAGTAACTAATAACCCTTCATAGTTCTAACCTGGTCCATGTAACTACTGACTACTAACCCTGCCTAGTCCTAACCTGGTCCCAGTAACTACTAACCCTACCTAGTCCTAACCTGGTACCAGTAACTGCTAACCGTACCTAGTCCTAACCTGGTCCCAGTAACTCCTAACCCTACCTAGTCCTAACCTGGTCCCAGTAACTACTGACTACTAACCCTACCTAGTCCTAACCTGGTCCCAGTAACTACTAACCCTACCAAGTCCTAACCTGGTCCCAGTAACTACTGACTACTAACCCTACCTAGTCCTAACCTGGTCCCAGTAACTACTAACCCTACCTATTTCTAACCTGGTCCCAGTAACTGCTGACTACTAACCCTATCTAGTCCTAACCTGGTCCCAGTAACTACTAACCCTACCAAGTCCTAACCTGGTCCCAGTAACTACTAACCCTACCTAGTCCTAACCTGGTCCCAGTAACTATTAACCCTACCTAGTTCTAACATGGCTCCAGTAACTGATGACTGCTAACCCTACCTAGTCCTAACCTGGTCCCAGTAACTACTGACTTCTAACCCTACCTAGTCCTAACCTGGTCCCAGTAACTACTAACCCTACCTAGTCCTAACCTGGTCACAGTAACTAATAAACCTACCAAGTCCTAACCTGGTCCCAGTAACAACTAACCCTACCTAGTCCTAACCTAGTACCAGTAACTACAAACCCTACCTAGTCCTAACCTGGTCCTTGTAACTATTGACTACTAACTCTACCTGGTCCTAACCTGGTCCCAATAACTACTAGCTACTAACCCTACCTAGTCCTAACCTGGTCCCAATAACTACTAACTACTAACCCTACCTAGTCCTAACCTGGTCCCAGTAACTACTAACTAATTAACCCTACGTAGTCCTAACCTGGTCCCATTAACTACTAACCCGACCTAGTCCTAACCTGGTCCCAGTAACTACTAACCCTACCTAGTCCTAACCTGGACCCAGTAACTAATAACCCTACCTAGTCCTAACCTGGTCCCAGTAACTACTAACCCCACCTAGTCCTAACCTGGTCCCAGTAACTATTAACCCTACCTAGTTCTAACCTGGTCCCAGTAACTACTGACTGCTAACCCTACCTAGTCCTAACCTGGTCCCAGTAACTACTAACCCTAACTAGTCCTAACCTGGTCCCAGTAACTACTAATCCTACCTAGTCCTAACCTGGTCCCAATAACTACTTGCTACAAATCCTGCGTAAACCTAACCTGGTCCAAATAACTACTAACTACTAACCCTACCTAGTCCTAACCTGGTCCAAGTAACTACTAACCCTACCAAGTCCTAACCTGGTCCCAGTAACTACTGACTACTAACCCTACCTAGTCCTAACCTGGTCCCAGTAACTACTAACCCTACCTAGTCCTCACCTGGTCCCAGTAACTACTAACCCTACCTAGTTCTAACCTGGTCCCAGCAACTACTGACTACTATCCTTACCTAGTCCTAACCTGGTCCCAGTAACTACTAACCCTACCTAGTTCTAACATGGTCCCAGTAACTACTAACCCTACCTAGTTCTAACCTGGTCCCAGTACCTACTAACCCTACCTAGTCCTAACCTGGTCCCAGTAACTACTAACCCTACCTAGTTCTAACCTGGTCCCAGCAACTACTGACTACTATCCTTACCTAGTCCTAACCTGGTCCCAGTAACTACTAACCCTACCTAGTTCTAACCTGGTCCCAGTAACTATTAACCCTACCTAGTTCTAACCTGGTCCCAGTAACTACTGACTACTAACCCTACCTAGTCCTAACCTGGTCCCAGTAACTACTAACCCTACCAAGTCCTAACCTGGTCCCAGTAACTACTGACTACTAACCCTACCTAATCCTAACCTGGTCCCAGTAACTACTAACCCTACCTAGTCCTAACCTGGTCCCAGTAACTAATAACCCTACATAGTTCTAACCTGGTCCATGTAACTACTGACTACTAACCCTACCTAGTCCTAACCTGGTCCCAGTAACTACTAACCCTACCTAGTCCTAACCTGGTCCCAGTAACTGCTAACCGTACCTAGTCCTAACCTGGTCCCAGTAACTACTGACCCTACCTAGTCCTAACCTGGTCCCAGTAACTACTGACTACTAACCCTACCTAGTCCTAACCTGGTCCCAGTAACTACTAACCCTACCTATTTCTAACCTGGTCCCAGTAACTACTGACTACTAACCCTATCTAGTCCTAACCTGGTCCCAGTAACTACTAACCCTACCAAGTCCTAACCTGGTCCCAGTAACTACTAACCCTACCTAGTCCTAACCTGGTCCCAGTAACTATTAACCCTACCTAGTTCTAACCTGGTCCCAGTAACTGATGACTGCTAACCCTACCTAGTCCTAACCTGGTCCCAGTAACTACTAACCCTACCTAGTCCTAACCTGGTCCCAGTAACTACTGACTTCTAACCCTACCTAGTCCTAACCTGGTCCCAGTAACTACTAACCATACCTAGTCCTAACCTGGTCCCAGTAACTACTGACTACTAACCCTATCTGGTCCTAACCTGGTTCCAGTAACTACAAACCCTACCAAGTCCTAACCTGGTCCCAGTAACTACTAACCCTACCTAGTCCTAACCTAGTACTAGTAACTACTAACCCTACCTAGTCCTAACCTGGTCCCAGTAACTACTAACCCTACCTAGTCCTCACCTGATCCCAGTAACTACTAACACTACCTCATCCTAACCTGGTCCCAGTAACTATTAACCCTACCTAGTTCTAACCTGGTCCCAGTAACTACTAACTATTAACCCTACCTAGTCCTAACCTGGTTCCATTAACTACTAACCTGACCTAGTCCTAACCTGGTCCCAGTAACTACTAACCCTACCTAGTCCTAACCTGGTCCCAGTGACTATTAACCCTACCTAGTTCTAACCTGGTCCCAGTAACTACTGACTGCTAACCCTACCTAGTCCTAACTTGGTCCCAGTAACTACTAACCCTAATTAGTCCTAACCTGGTCCCAGTAACTACTAACCCTACCTAGTCCTAACCTGGTCCTAATAACTACTAGCTACTAATCCTACCTAGTCCTAACCTGGTCCCAGTAACTACTAACCCTACCTAGTTCTAACCTGGTCCCAGTAACTACTAACCCTACCTAGTCCTAACCTGGTCCCAGAAACTACTAACCCTACCTAGTTCTAACCTGGTCCCAGTAACTACTAACCCTACCTAGTTCTAACCTGGTCCCAGTAACTACTACACCTACCAAGTCCTAACCTGGTCCCAGTAACTACTGACTACTAACCCTACATAGTCCTAACCTGGTCCCAGTAACTACTAACCCTACCTAGTTCTAACCTGTTCCCAGTAACTACTGACTACTAACCCTATCTAGTCCTAACCTGGTCCCAGTAACTACTAACCCTACCTAGTCTTAACCTGGTCCCAGTAACTATAAACCCTACCTAGTTTTAACCTGGTCCCAGTAACTACTGACTGCTAACCCTACCTAGTCGTAACCTGGTCCCAGTAACTACTAACCCTACCTAGTCCTAACCTGGTCCCAGTAACTACTAACCCTACCAAGTCCTAACCTGGTCCCAGTAACTACTGACTACTAACCCTACCAAGTCCTGACCTTGTCCCAGTAATTACTGACTACTAACCCTACCTAGTCCTAACCTGGTCCCAGTAACTACTAACCCTACCTAGTCCTCACCTGATCCCAGTAACTACTAACCCTACCTCATCCTAACCTGGTCCCAGTAACTATTAACCCTACCTATTTCTAACCTGGTCCCAGTAACTACTAACTATTAACCCTACCTAGTCCTAACCTGGTTCCATTAACTACTAACCTGACCTAGTCCTAACCTGGTCCCAGTAACTACTAACCCTACCTAGTCCTAACCTGGTCCCAGTGACTATTAACCCTACCTAGTATTAACCTGGTCCCAGTAACTACTGACTGCTAACCCTACCTAGTCCTAACCTGGTCCCAGTAACTAATAACCCTACATAGTTCTAACCTGGTCCATGTAACTACTGACTACTAACCCTACCTAGTCCTAACCTGGTCCCAGTAACTACTAACCCTACCTAGTCCTAACCTGGTCCCAGTAACTGCTAACCGTACCTAGTCCTAACCTGGTCCCAGTAACTACTAACCCTACCTAGTCCTAACCTGGTCCCAGTAACTACTGACTACTAACCGTACCTAGTCCTAACCTGGTCCCAGTAACTACTAACCCTACCTAGTCCTAACCTGGTCCCAGTAACTACTGACTACTAACCCTACCTAGTCCTAACCTGGTCCCAGTAACTACTAACCCTACCTATTTCTAACCTGGTCCCAGTAACTACTGACTACTAACCCTATCTAGTCCTAACCTGGTCCCAGTAACTACTAACCCTACCAAGTCCTAACCTGGTCCCAGTATCTGATGACTGCTAACCCTACCTAGTCCTAACCTGGTCCCAGTAACTACTAACCCTACCTAGTCCTAACCTGGTCCCAGTAACTACTGACTTCTAACCCTACCTAGTCCTAACCTGGTCCCAGTAACTACTAACCATACCTAGTCCTAACCTGGTCCCAGTAACTACTGACTACTAACCCTATCTAGTCCTAACCTGGTTCCAGTAACTACTAACCCTACCAAGTCCTAACCTGGTCCCAGTAACTACTAACCCTACCTAGTCCTAACCTAGTACTAGTAACTACTAACCCTACCTAGTCCTAACCTGGTCCCAGTAACTACTAACCCTACCTAGCCCTCACCTGATCCCAGTAACTACTAACCCTACCTCATCCTAACCTGGTCCCAGTAACTATTAACCCTACCTAGTTCTAACCTGGTCCCAGTACCTACTAACCCTACCTAGTCCTAACCTGGTCCCAGTAACTACTAACCCTACCTAGTCCTAACCTGGTCCCAGTAACTACTGACTACTAACCCTACCTAATCCTAACCTGGTCCCAGTAACTACTAACCCTACCTAGTCCTAACCTGGTCCCAGTAACTAATAACCCTTCATAGTTCTAACCTGGTCCATGTAACTACTGACTACTAACCCTGCCTAGTCCTAACCTGGTCCCAGTAACTACTAACCCTACCTAGTCCTAACCTGGTACCAGTAACTGCTAACCGTACCTAGTCCTAACCTGGTCCCAGTAACTCCTAACCCTACCTAGTCCTAACCTGGTCCCAGTAACTACTGACTACTAACCCTACCTAGTCCTAACCTGGTCCCAGTAACTACTAACCCTACCAAGTCCTAACCTGGTCCCAGTAACTACTGACTACTAACCCTACCTAGTCCTAACCTGGTCCCAGTAACTACTAACCCTACCTATTTCTAACCTGGTCCCAGTAACTGCTGACTACTAACCCTATCTAGTCCTAACCTGGTCCCAGTAACTACTAACCCTACCAAGTCCTAACCTGGTCCCAGTAACTACTAACCCTACCTAGTCCTAACCTGGTCCCAGTAACTATTAACCCTACCTAGTTCTAACATGGCTCCAGTAACTGATGACTGCTAACCCTACCTAGTCCTAACCTGGTCCCAGTAACTACTGACTTCTAACCCTACCTAGTCCTAACCTGGTCCCAGTAACTACTAACCCTACCTAGTCCTAACCTGGTCACAGTAACTAATAAACCTACCAAGTCCTAACCTGGTCCCAGTAACAACTAACCCTACCTAGTCCTAACCTAGTACCAGTAACTACAAACCCTACCTAGTCCTAACCTGGTCCTTGTAACTACTGACTACTAACTCTACCTGGTCCTAACCTGGTCCCAATAACTACTAGCTACTAACCCTACCTAGTCCTAACCTGGTCCCAATAACTACTAACTACTAACCCTACCTAGTCCTAACCTGGTCCCAGTAACTACTAACTAATTAACCCTACGTAGTCCTAACCTGGTCCCATTAACTACTAACCCGACCTAGTCCTAACCTGGTCCCAGTAACTACTAACCCTACCTAGTCCTAACCTGGACCCAGTAACTAATAACCCTACCTAGTCCTAACCTGGTCCCAGTAACTACTAACCCCACCTAGTCCTAACCTGGTCCCAGTAACTATTAACCCTACCTAGTTCTAACCTGGTCCCAGTAACTACTGACTGCTAACCCTACCTAGTCCTAACCTGGTCCCAGTAACTACTAACCCTAACTAGTCCTAACCTGGTCCCAGTAACTACTAATCCTACCTAGTCCTAACCTGGTCCCAATAACTACTTGCTACAAATCCTGCGTAAACCTAACCTGGTCCAAATAACTACTAACTACTAACCCTACCTAGTCCTAACCTGGTCCAAGTAACTACTAACCCTACCAAGTCCTAACCTGGTCCCAGTAACTACTGACTACTAACCCTACCTAGTCCTAACCTGGTCCCAGTAACTACTAACCCTACCTAGTCCTCACCTGGTCCCAGTAACTACTAACCCTACCTAGTTCTAACCTGGTCCCAGCAACTACTGACTACTATCCTTACCTAGTCCTAACCTGGTCCCAGTAACTACTAACCCTACCTAGTTCTAACCTGGTCCCAGTAACTACTAACCCTACCTAGTTCTAACCTGGTCCCAGTACCTACTAACCCTACCTAGTCCTAACCTGGTCCCAGTAACTACTAACCCTACCTAGTTCTAACCTGGTCCCAGCAACTACTGACTACTATCCTTACCTAGTCCTAACCTGGTCCCAGTAACTACTAACCCTACCTAGTTCTAACCTGGTCCCAGTAACTATTAACCCTACCTAGTTCTAACCTGGTCCCAGTAACTACTGACTACTAACCCTACCTAGTCCTAACCTGGTCCCAGTAACTACTAACCCTACCAAGTCCTAACCTGGTCCCAGTAACTACTGACTACTAACCCTACCTAATCCTAACCTGGTCCCAGTAACTACTAACCCTACCTAGTCCTAACCTGGTCCCAGTAACTAATAACCCTACATAGTTCTAACCTGGTCCATGTAACTACTGACTACTAACCCTACCTAGTCCTAACCTGGTCCCAGTAACTACTAACCCTACCTAGTCCTAACCTGGTCCCAGTAACTGCTAACCGTACCTAGTCCTAACCTGGTCCCAGTAACTACTGACCCTACCTAGTCCTAACCTGGTCCCAGTAACTACTGACTACTAACCCTACCTAGTCCTAACCTGGTCCCAGTAACTACTAACCCTACCTATTTCTAACCTGGTCCCAGTAACTACTGACTACTAACCCTATCTAGTCCTAACCTGGTCCCAGTAACTACTAACCCTACCTAGTCCTAACCTGGTCCCAGTAACTACTAACCCTACCTAGTCCTAACCTGGTCCCAGTAACTATTAACCCTACCTAGTTCTAACCTGGTCCCAGTAACTGATGACTGCTAACCCTACCTAGTCCTAACCTGGTCCCAGTAACTACTAACCCTACCTAGTCCTAACCTGGTCCCAGTAACTACTGACTTCTAACCCTACCTAGTCCTAACCTGGTCCCAGTAACTACTAACCATACCTAGTCCTAACCTGGTCCCAGTAACTACTGACTACTAACCCTATCTGGTCCTAACCTGGTTCCAGTAACTACAAACCCTACCAAGTCCTAACCTGGTCCCAGTAACTACTAACCCTACCTAGTCCTAACCTAGTACTAGTAACTACTAACCCTACCTAGTCCTAACCTGGTCCCAGTAACTACTAACCCTACCTAGTCCTCACCTGATCCCAGTAACTACTAACACTACCTCATCCTAACCTGGTCCCAGTAACTATTAACCCTACCTAGTTCTAACCTGGTCCCAGTAACTACTAACTATTAACCCTACCTAGTCCTAACCTGGTTCCATTAACTACTAACCTGACCTAGTCCTAACCTGGTCCCAGTAACTACTAACCCTACCTAGTCCTAACCTGGTCCCAGTGACTATTAACCCTACCTAGTTCTAACCTGGTCCCAGTAACTACTGACTGCTAACCCTACCTAGTCCTAACTTGGTCCCAGTAACTACTAACCCTAATTAGTCCTAACCTGGTCCCAGTAACTACTAACCCTACCTAGTCCTAACCTGGTCCCAATAACTACTAGCTACTAATCCTACCTAGTCCTAACCTGGTCCCAGTAACTACTAACCCTACCTAGTTCTAACCTGGTCCCAGTAACTACTAACCCTACCTAGTCCTAACCTGGTCCCAGTAACTACTAACCCTACCTAGTTCTAACCTGGTCCAAGTAACTACTAACCCTACCTAGTTCTAACCTGGTCCCAGTAACTACTACACCTACCAAGTCCTAACCTGGTCCCAGTAACTACTGACTACTAACCCTACATAGTCCTAACCTGGTCCCAGTAACTACTAACCCTACCTAGTTCTAACCTGTTCCCAGTAACTACTGACTACTAACCCTATCTAGTCCTAACCTGGTCCCAGTAACTACTAACCCTACCTAGTCTTAATCTGGTCCCAGTAACTATAAACCCTACCTAGTTTTAACCTGGTCCCAGTAACTACTGACTGCTAACCCTACCTAGTCGTAACCTGGTCCCAGTAACTACTAACCCTACCTAGTCCTAACCTGGTCCCAGTAACTACTAACCCTACCAAGTCCAAACCTGGTCCCAGTAACTACTGACTACTAACCCTACCAAGTCCTGACCTTGTCCCAGTAATTACTGACTACTAACCCTACCTAGTCCTAACCTGGTCCCAGTAACTACTAACCCTACCTAGTCCTCACCTGATCCCAGTAACTACTAACCCTACCTCATCCTAACCTGGTCCCAGTAACTATTAACCCTACCTATTTCTAACCTGGTCCCAGTAACTACTAACTATTAACCCTACCTAGTCCTAACCTGGTTCCATTAACTACTAACCTGACCTAGTCCTAACCTGGTCCCAGTAACTACTAACCCTACCTAGTCCTAACCTGGTCCCAGTGACTATTAACCCTACCTAGTATTAACCTGGTCCCAGTAACTACTGACTACTAACCCTACATAGTCCTAACCTGGTACCAGTAACTACTAACCCTACCTAGTTCTAACCTGTTCCCAGTAACTACTAACCCTACCTAGTTCTAACCTGGTCCCAGTACCTACTAACCCTACCTAGTCCTAACCTGGTCCCAGTAACTACTAACCCTACCTAGTTCTAACCTGGTCCCAGCAACTACTGACTACTATCCTTACCTAGTCCTAACCTGGTCCCAGTAACTACTAACCCTACCTAGTTCTAACCTGGTCCCAGTAACTATTAACCCTACCTAGTTCTAACCTGGTCCCAGTAACTACTGACTACTAACCCTACCTAGTCCTAACCTGGTCCCAGTAACTACTAACCCTACCAAGTCCTAGCCTGGTCCCAGTAACTACTGACTACTAACCCTACCTAATCCTAACCTGGTCCCAGTAACTACTAACCCTACCTAGTCCTAACCTGGTCCCAGTAACTAATACCCTACATAGTTCTAACCTGGTCCATGTAACTACTGACTACTAACCCTACCTAGTCCTAACCTGGTCCCAGTAACTACTAACCCTACCTAGTCCTAACCTGGTCCCAGTAACTGCTAACCGTACCTAGTCCTAACCTGGTCCCAGTAACTACTAACCCTACCTAGTTCTAACCTGTTCCCAGTAACTACTAACCCTACCTAGTTCTAACCTGGTCCCAGTACCTACTAACCCTACCTAGTCCTAACCTGGTCCCAGTAACTACTGACTACTATCCTTACCTAGTCCTAACCTGGTCCCAGTAACTACTAACCCTACCTAGTTCTAACCTGGTCCCAGTAACTATTAACCCTACCTAGTTCTAACCTGGTCCCAGTAACTACTGACTACTAACCCTACCTAGTCCTAACCTGGTCCCAGTAACTACTAACCCTACCTAGTCCTAACCTGGTCCCAGTAACTACTGACTACTAACCCTACCTAATCCTAACCTGGTCCCAGTAACTACTAACCCTACCTAGTCCTAACCTGGTCCCAGTAACTAATAACCCTACATAGTTCTAACCTGGTCCATGTAACTACTTACTACTAACCCTACCTAGTCCTAACCTGGTCCCAGTAACTACTAACCCTACCTAGTCCTAACCTGGTCCCAGTAACTACTAACCCTACCTAGTCCTAACCTGGTCCCAGTAACTGCTAACCGTACCTAGTCCTAACCTGGTCCCAGTAACTACTAACCCTACCTAGTCCTAACCTGGTCCCAGTAACTACTGACTACTAACCCTACCTAGTCCTAACCTGGTCCCAGTAACTACTAACCCTACCTATTTCTAACCTGGTCCCAGTAACTACTGACTACTAACCCTACCTAGTCCTAACCTGGTCCCAGTAACTACTAACCCTACCAAGTCCTAACCTGGTCCCAGTAACTACTAACTCTACCTAGTCCTAACCTGGTCCCAGTAACTATTAACCCTACCTAGTTCTAACCTGGTCCCAGTAACTGATGACTGCTAACCCTACCTAGTCCTAACCTGGTCCCAGTAACTACTAACCCTACCTAGTCCTAACCTGGTCCCAGTAACTACTGACTTCTAACCCTACTTAGTCCTAACCTGGTCCCAGTAACTACTAACCATACCTAGTCCTAACCTGGTACCAGTAACTACTGACTACTAACCCTATCTAGTCCTAACCTGGTTCCAGTAACTACTAACCCTACCAAGTCCTAACCTGGTCCCAGTAACTACTAACCCTACCTAGTCCTAACCTAGTACTAGTAACTACTAACCCTACCTAGTCCTAACCTGGTCCTTGTAACTACTGACTACTAACCCTACCTAGTCCTAACCTGGTCCCAATAACTACTAGCTACTAACCCTACCTAGTCCTAACCTGGTCACAATAACTACTAACTACTAACCCTACCTAGTCCTAACATGGTCCCAGTAACTACTGACTATTAACCCTACGTAGTCCTAACCTGGTCCCATTAACTACTAACCCGACCTAGTCCTAACCTGGTCCCAGTAACTACTGACTGCTAACCCTACCTAGTCCTAACCTGGCCCCAGTAACTACTAACCCTAACTAGTCCTAACCTGGTCCCAGTAACTACTAACCCTACCTAGTCCTAACCTGGTCCCAATAACTACTAGCTACTAATCCTACCAAGTCCTAACCTGGTCCCAATAAAAACTAACTACTAACTCTACCTAGTCCTAACCTGGTCCCAGTAACTACTAACCCTACCAAGTCCTAACCTGGTCCCAGTAACTACTGACTACTAACCCTACCTAGTCCTCACCTGATCCCAGTAACTACTAACCCTACCTCATCCTAACCTGGTCCCAGTAACTATTAACCCTACCTAGTTCTAACCTGGTCCCAGTAACTACTAACTACTAACCCTACCTAGTCCTAACCTGGTTCCATTAACTACTGACTACTAACCCTACCTAGTCCTCACCTGATCCCAGTAACTACTAACCCTACCTCATCCTAACCTGGTCCCAGTAACTATTAACCCTACCTAGTTCTAACCTGGTCCCAGTAACTACTAACTACTAACCCTACCTAGTCCTAACCTGGTTCCATTAACTACTAACCTGACCTAGTCCTAACCTGGTCCCAGTAACTACTAACCCTACCTAGTCCTAACCTGGTCCCAGTGACTATTAACCCTACCTAGTTCTAACCTGGTCCCAGTAACTACTGACTGCTAACCCTACCTAGTCCTAACTTGGTCCCAGTAACTACTAACCCTAATTAGTCCTAACCTGGTCCCAGTAACTACTAACCCTACCTAGTCCTAACCTGGTCCCAATAACTACTAGCTACTAATCCTACCTAGTCCTAACCTGGTCCCAGTAACTACTAACCCTACCTAGTTCTAACCTTGTCCCAGTAACTACTAACCCTACCTAGTCCTAACCTGGTCCTAGTAACTACTAACCCTACCTAGTTCTAACCTGGTCCCAGTAACTACTAACCCTACCTAGTTCTAACCTGGTCCCAGTAACTACTACACCTACCAAGTCCTAACCTGGTCCCAGTAACTACTGACTACTAACCCTACATAGTCCTAACCTGGTCCCAGTAACTACTGACTGCTAACCCTACCTAGTCGTAACCTGGTCCCAGTAACTACTAACCCTACCTAGTCCAAACATGGTCCCAGTAACTATTAACCCTACCAAGTCCTAACCTGGTCCCAGTAACTACTGACTACTAACCCTACCAAGTCCTGACCTGGTCCCAGTAACTACTGACTACTAACCCTACCTAGTCCTAACCTGGTCCCAGTAACTACTAACCCTACCTAGTCCTCACCTGATCCCAGTAACTACTAACCCTACCTCATCCTAACCTGGTCCCAGTAACTATTAACCCTACCTAGTTCTAACCTGGTCCCAGTAACTAATAACTACTAACCCTACCTAGTCCTAACCTGGTTCCATTAACTACTGACTACCAACCCTACCTAGTCCTCACCTGATCCCAGTAACTACTAACCCTACCTCATCCTAACCTGGTCCCAGTAACTATTAACCCTACCTAGTTCTAACATGGTCCCAGTAACTACTAACTATTAACCCTACGTAGTCCTAACCTGGTCCCATTAACTACTAACCCGACCTAGTCCTAACCTGGTCCCAGTAACTACTGACTGCTAACCCTACCTAGTCCTAACCTGGCCCCAGTAACTACTAACCCTAACTAGTCCTAACCTGGTCCCAGTAACTACTAACCCTACCTAGTCCTAACCTGGTCCCAATAACTACTAGCTACTAATCCTACCAAGTCCTAACCTGGTCCCAATAAAAACTAACTACTAACTCTACCTAGTCCTAACCTGGTCCCAGTAACTACTAACCCTACCAAGTCTTAACCTGGTCCTAGTAACTACTAACCCTACCTAGTTCTAACCTGGTCCCAGTAACTACTACACCTACCAAGTCCTAACCTGGTCCCAGTAACTACTGACTACTAACCCTACATAGTCCTAACCTGGTCCCAGTAACTACTGACTGCTAACCCTACCTAGTCGTAACCTGGTCCCAGTAACTACTAACCCTACCTAGTCCAAACATGGTCCCAGTAACTATTAACCCTACCAAGTCCTAACCTGGTCCCAGTAACTACTGACTACTAACCCTACCAAGTCCTGACCTGGTCCCAGTAACTACTGACTACTAACCCTACCTAGTCCTAACCTGGTCCCAGTAACTACTAACCCTACCTAGTCCTCACCTGATCCCAGTAACTACTAACCCTACCTCATCCTAACCTGTTCCCAGTGACTATTAACCCTACCTTGTTCTAACCTGGTCCCAGTAACTACTGACTGCTCACCCTACGTAGTCCTAACCTGGTCCCAGTAACTAAAAACCCTACCTAGTCCTAACCTGGTCCAAGTAACTACTAACCCTACCTAGTCCTAACCTGGTCCCAGTAACTAATAACCCTACATAGTTCTAACCTGGTCCATGTAACTACTGACTACTAACCCTACCTAGTCCTAACCTGGTCCGAGTAACTACTAACCCTACCTAGTCCTAACCTGGTCCCAGTAACTGCTAACCGTACCTAGTCCTAACCTGGTCCCAGTAACTACTAACCCTACCTAGTTTTAACCTGGTCCGAGTAACTACTGACTGCTAACCGTACCTAGTCCTAACCTGGTCCCAGTAACTACTAACCCTACCTAGTCCTAACCTGGCCCCAGTAACTACTGACTACTAACCCTACCTAGTCCTAACCTGGTCCCAGTAACTACTAACCCTACCTAGTTCTAACCTGGTCCCAGTAACTACTGACTACTAACCCTACCTAGTCCTAACCTGGTCCTAGTAACTACTAACCCTACCTAGTCCTAACCTGGTCCAAGTAACTACTAAACCTACCAAGTCCTAACCTGGTCCCAGTAACTACTAACCCTACCAAGTCCTAACCTGGTCCCAGTAACTACTAACCCTACCTAGTCCTAACCTGGTCCCAGTAACTACTGACTACTAACCCTACCTAATCCTAACCTGGTCCCATTAACTACTGACTACTAACCCTACCTAATCCTAACCTGGTCCCATTAACTACTAACTACTAACCCTACCTAATCCTAACCTGGTCCCAGTAACTACTGACTACTAACCCTACCTAATCCTAACCTGGTCCCATTAACTACTAACTACTAACCCTACCTAATCCTAACCTGGTCCCATTAACTACTGACTACTAACCCTACCTAATCCTAACCTGGTCCCATTAACTACTGACTACTAACCCTACCTAATCCTAACCTGGTCCCATTAACTACTGACTACTAACCCTACCTAATCCTAACCTGGTCCCATTAACTACTAACCCTACGTAGTCCTAACCTGGTCCCAGTAACTACAAACCCTACCTAGTCCTAACCTGGTCCAAGTAACTACTAACCCTACCTAGTCCTAACCTGGTCCCAGTAACTAATAACCCTACATAGTTCTAACCTGGTCCATGTAACTACTGACTACTAACCCTACCTAGTCCTAACCTGGTCCGAGTAACTACTAACCCTACCTAGTCCTAACCTGGTCCCAGTAACTGCTAACCGTACCTAGTCCTAACCTGGTCCCAGTAACTACTAACCCTACCTAGTTTTAACCTGGTCCAAGTAACTACTGACTGCTAACCGTACCTAGTCCTAACCTGGTCCCAGTAACTACTAACCCTACCTAGTCCTAACCTGGCCCCAGTAACTACTGACTACTAACCCTACCTAGTCCTAACCTGGTCCCAGTAACTACTAACCCTACCTAGTTCTAACCTGATCCCAGTAACTACTGACTACTAAACCTACCTAGTCCTAACCTGGTCCTAGTAACTACTAACCCTACCTAGTCCTAACCTGGTCCAAGTAACTACTAAACCTACCAAGTCCTAACCTGGTCCCAGTAACTACTGACTACTAACCCTACCTAGTCCTAACCTGGTCCCAGTAACTACTAACCCTACCTAGTCCTAACCTGGTCCCAGTAACTACTAACCCTACCTAGTCTTAATCTGGTCCCAGTAACTAATAACCCTACCTAGTCCTAACCTGGTCCTTGTAACTACTGACTACTAACCCTACCTAGTACTAACCGGGTCCCAATAACTACTAGCTACTAACCCTACCTAGTCCTAACCTGTTCCCAGTAACTACTAACCCTACCTAGTCCTAACCTGGTCCCAGAAACTACTGACTACTAACCCTATCTAGTCCTAACCTGGTCCCAGTAACTACTAACCCTACCTAGTCCTAACCTGGTCCAAGTAACTACTAACCCTACCTAGTCCTAACCTGGTCCCAGTAACTACTAACCCTACCTAGTCCTAATCTGGTCCCAGTAACTACTAACCCTACCTAGTCTTAACCTGGTCCCAGTAACTAATAACCCTACTTAGTCCTAACCTGGTCCATGTAACTACTGACTACTAACCCTACCTAGTACTAACCTGGTCCCAATAACTACTAGCTACTAACCCTACCTAGTCCTAACCTGGTCCTAGTAACTATTAACCCTACCTAGTTCTAACCTGGTCCTAGTAACTACTAACTATTAACCCTACCTAGTCCTAACCTGGTTCCATTAACTACTAACCTGACCTAGTCCTAACCTGGTCCCAGAAACTACTAACCCTACCTAGTCCTAACCTGTTCCCAGTGACTATTAACCCTACCTTGTTCTAACCTGGTCCCAGTAACTACTGACTACTAACCCTATCTAGTCCTAACCTGGTCCCAGTAACTACTAACCCTACCTAGTCCTAACCTGTTCCCAGTAACTACTAACCCTACCTAGTCCTAACCTGGTCCCAGAAACTACTGACTACTAACCCTATCTAGTCCTAACCTGGTCCCAGTAACTACTAACCCTACCTAGTCCTAACCTGGTCCAAGTAACTACTAACCCTACCTAGTCCTAACCTGGTCCCAGTAACTACTAACCCTACCTAGTCCTAATCTGGTCCCAGTAACTACTAACCCTACCTAGTCTTAACCTGGTCCCAGTAACTAATAACCCTACTTAGTCCTAACCTGGTCCATGTAACTACTGACTACTAACCCTACCTAGTACTAACCTGGTCCCAATAACTACTAGCTACTAACCCTACCTAGTCCTAACCTGGTCCTAGTAACTATTAACCCTACCTAGTTCTAACCTGGTCCTAGTAACTACTAACTATTAACCCTACCTAGTCCTAACCTGGTTCCATTAACTACTAACCTGACCTAGTCCTAACCTGGTCCCAGAAACTACTAACCCTACCTAGTCCTAACCTGTTCCCAGTGACTATTAACCCTACCTTGTTCTAACCTGGTCCCAGTAACTACTGACTGCTCACCCTACGTAGTCCTAACCTGGTCCCAGTAACTACAAACCCTACCTAGTCCTAACCTGGTCCAAGTAACTACTAACCCTACCTAGTCCTAACCTGGTCCCAGTAACTAATAACCCTACATAGTTCTAACCTGGTCCATGTAACTACTGACTACTAACCCTACCTAGTCCTAACCTGGTCCGAGTAACTACTAACCCTACCTAGTCCTAACCTGGTCCCAGTAACTGCTAACCGTACCTAGTCCTAACCTGGTCCCAGTAACTACTAACCCTACCTAGTTTTAACCTGGTCCAAGTAACTACTGACTGCTAACCGTACCTAGTCCTAACCTGGTCCCAGTAACTACTAACCCTACCTAGTCCTAACCTGGCCCCAGTAACTACTGACTACTAACCCTACCTAGTCCTAACCTGGTCCCAGTAACTACTAACCCTACCTAGTTCTAACCTGATCCCAGTAACTACTGACTACTAACCCTACCTAGTCCTAACCTGGTCCTAGTAACTACTAACCCTACCTAGTCCTAACCTGGTCCAAGTAACTACTAAACCTACCAAGTCCTAACCTGGTCCCAGTAACTACTGACTACTAACCCTACCTAGTCCTAACCTGGTCCCAGTAACTACTAACCCTACCTAGTCCTAACCTGGTCCCAGTAACTACTAACCCTACCTAGTCTTAATCTGGTCCCAGTAACTAATAACCCTACCTAGTCCTAACCTGGTCCTTGTAACTACTGACTACTAACCCTACCTAGTACTAACCGGGTCCCAATAACTACTAGCTACTAACCCTACCTAGTCCTAACCTGTTCCCAGTAACTACTAACCCTACCAAGTCCTAACCTGGTCCCAGAAACTACTGACTACTAAACCTACCTAGTCCTAACCTGGTCCCAGTAACTACTAACCCTACCTAGTTCTAACCTGGTCCCAGTAACTACTGACTACTAACCCTATCTAGTCCTAACCTGGTCCCAGTAACTACTAACCCTACCTAGTCCTAACCTGGTCCAAGTAACTACTAACCCTACCAAGTCCTAAACTGGTCCCAGTAACTACTGACTACTAACCCTACCTAGTCCTAACCTGGTCCCAGTAACTACTAACCCTACCTAGTCCTAATCTGGTCCCAGTAACTACTAACCCTACCTAGTCTTAACCTGGTCCCAGTAACTAATAACCCTACCTAGTCCTAACCTGGTCCTTGTAACTACTGACTACTAACCCTACCTAGTACTAACCTGGTCCCAATAACTACTAGCTACTAACCCTACCTAGTCCTAACCTGGTCCCAGTAACTACTAACTATTAACCCTACCTAGTCGCATTAACTACTAACCTGACCTAGTCCTAACCTGGTCCCAGTAACTACTAACCCTACCTAGTCCTAACCTGGTCCCAGTAACTACTAACCCTACCTAGTCCTAACCTGGTCCCAGTAACTACTAACCCTACCTAGTTCTAACCTGGTCCCAGTAACTACTGACTACTAACCCTATCTAGTCCTAACCTGGTCCCAGTAACTACTAACCCTACCTAGTCCTAACCTGGTCCAAGTAACTACTAACCCTACCAAGTCCTAAACTGGTCCCAGTAACTACTGACTACTAACCCTACCTAGTCCTAACCTGGTCCCAGTAACTACTAACCCTACCTAGTCCTAACCTGGTCCCAGTAACTACTAACCCTACCTAGTCTTAACCTGGTCCCAGTAACTAATAACCCTACCTAGTCCTAACCTGGTCCTTGTAACTACTGACTACTAACCCTACCTAGTACTAACCTGGTCCCAATAACTACTAGCTACTAACCCTACCTAGTCCTTACCTGGTCCCAGTAACTACTAACTATTAACCCTACCTAGTCGCATTAACTACTAACCTGACCTAGTCCTAACCTTTTCCCAGTAACTACTAACCCTACCTAGTCCTAACCTGGTCCCAGTAACTACTAACCCTACCTAGTCCTAACCTGGTCCCAGTAACTACTAACCCTACCTAGTCCTAACCTGGTCCCAGTAACTAATAACCCTACCTCGTTCTAACCTGGTCCCAGTAACTATTAACCCTACCTAGTTCTAACCTGGTCCCAGTAACTACTGACTACTATCCCTACCGAATCCTAACCTGGTCCCAGTAACTACTAACCCTACCTAGTTCTAACCTGGTCCCAGTAACTACTAACCCTACCTAGTTCTAACCTGGTCCCAGTAACTACTAACCCTACCTAGTCCTAACCTGGTCCCAGTAACTACTAACCCTACCTTGTCCTAACCTGGTCCCAGTAACTACTACACCTACCAAGTCCTAACCTGGTCCCAGTAACTACAGAATACTAACCCTACGTAGTCCTAACCTGGTCCCAGTAACTACTAACCCTACCTAGTTCTAACCTGGTCCCAGTAACTACTAACCCTACCTAGTTCTAACCTGGTCCCAGTAACTACTGACTACTAACCCTATCTAGTCCTAACCTGGTCCCATGAACTACTAACCCTGCCAAGTCCTAACCTGGTCTCAGTAACTATTAACCCTACCTAGTTCTAACCTGGTCCCAGTAACTACTGACTACTAACCCTACCTAGTCCTAACCTGGTCCCAGTAACTACTAACCCTACTGTGACGACCCTCCCACTCTGTCTACCGTTTTCTCTCTCTCCTTGCTCTTGTTTCCCTATTAGGATGCCGGTGGGCGGAGTTGGGAGGGTCGTCAGCTACATGGGGAACACCTGGGCCCACTCTCCCAGGATAAAATCACCACTTCCCCATTCATCAAGGAGACTCTCTCCAGGCAGACATTTTGATAGATTCGGTTATGTTTCATGGTGCTACCTAGTTTCGTTATAAAATAAATATATTTTGTTACCCCTGATCTCCACGTGGTCTCCTTTTTGTTACGGGCTCTGAGCCGGTTCGTGACAAGTGGGGGCTCATCCGGGATTTTTGAACGTATTGGTTTGGGAGAACGTGGAGGTACGTGTTTGGTTTGCGTATTTTGTTTGAATTTGATAGGCCCAGTATTGGTGGCCTTTGTTGTTTGGTTTGTGTGTTGCGTTGGAGAGAGTATAATGGTTAGTTTCCAGGCCCTGCCCAGCCTGGAAACTCTTGTTCTACTTTCTGTTGGGACATCGGTATGAGGTGAGTAATCGGCTGTGTACCTCAGTGGGAGATTTGGGTAGGGTAGTGGAACTTGCTACCTGGAGCTATAGCCTTTTACCCCTGATAGGCTTAGTGACGTGTTTCCTTTTTGGAATATGTTGGGCATGGTTAATGTTTGTTATTTTTGTGTGGTGTCTGTGGACTGAGCAGTTGTCTCGGGGGCACATCCGTGGCTTGGTGGAATCTGCCAGCGTGCTGGGGGGTTTATTACCTTGCCAGCGGGCTACAGTGCGTAAATACCCACCGCAAATCCGCACGAAGACTAGGGTTGAGTTATTGTAGGTTTTGGGGAAGCTCCGTATCTCATCTCTCTTCTGTGGTGCTCAGGGTGATTGTCATTTCTCTGGTTGTGGTCTGGTGTGCTCAGCAGAGGGGAAGAGTGATAATATTTTTTTTGACTATGGCGTCTTATGTAGATGAGTTCATTCGCTTTCCATCAGAGGAATTGTTAGAATTAGGTACTAAAGAACAGCTGTTGAAAATCGCTGAACACTACAAGGTTGAAATTAGTGATAAACGTCTAAAGAATTCTATTAGGTTGATATTGAAGGCCAATCTGATGGAGAGTGGTATTCTTGAAGTTATCACTGGGCCAGTCTCTGCTGAGGGGTCATCTCCCCGTAACGTTGCAATGGCCATTCCATCGGTTAGTCCTAGTAGTCTTCTTTTTGAACAGCAGAAAGAACTGCTTCTGTTACAGCTGCAGCATGATCGTGAGAAGCAAGAGCATGATCGGCAGCATGATCGTGTAAAGTATGAAAAGGAATTAGATATGGAGCATGATCGTGAGAAGCTAGAGCATGATCGTGTAAAGTATGAAAAGGAATTAGATATGCAGCATGATCGTGAGAAGCTAGAGTATGATCGTGTAAAGTATGAAAAGGAATTAGCATTTAAACAAGATATGGAGCATGCTAAAATCAAGTTGCAACAAGAACGGATAGAGTTGGTTAGGGAAGGAAAGATCTCAGGGGAGAGTTTGTTCTGGGAAGGTGATCCAGATTTACCTAGGGGTCGTTCCTCTTTTGGTCGTGCCCCGGACACATTTGATATTGTTGGGAACTTACGGTTATTACCTCAGTTTAATGAAAAGGACCCTGAGACATTCTTTTCGTTGTTTGAGCGTGTTGCTGACGCTAGGAGTTGGCCTGATTCTGACCGCACCTTAATGTTGCAGTGTGTGCTGACTGGTAAAGCGCAGGAAGCATATTCAGCTCTTACTGTAAACGACAGTGCCTGTTATGATAAGGTTAAAATGGCTGTGTTGCAGATTTATGAATTGGTCCCTGAGGCTTACCGCCAACGATTTAGAACTTTAAAAAAGGATGATAAACAGACTCATGTTGAGTTTGCGCGACAATTATCTGTACAGTTTAATCGCTGGTGTTCTGCCTCTGCAGTTGTTACTTTCCAAGGGCTGTGTGATCTGATTATGTTAGAGCAATTTAAGGACACAATCCCTGATCGTATTGCCACCTATATTAACGAACGAAAAGTAAAGAATGTCGCTGAAGCTGCGGTTTTGGCGGATGAGTATGTGTTGACTCACAAAAGAGTTTTTGCAGAGCCCCGTATTCGGAATGAGTGGGGGCGTTCGGATAGATTTGGGCTTCGCTCACCGAGATATTTTGGTTCACGGGCAGAGTTTAATTCAACTCGGGTTGAGCCTGACTCCCGTGGAAAAGCTGACTTTGGGCAAGAGTGTCACTACTGTCAAGGTTCAGGTCATTGGAAAAACGAATGTCCACTTCTCAGATCAAAGGGTGCTTACGCTAAACCTAAGCCTACCGCGTTAGCTGCGCCTGTTCTACATCAGTTCATTCATGACTCATTGCCTCAGGTCCAGGAGCATGTGAAAGTACATATTGATCCAGACTATTTACCTTTCATTACGGAAGGTTTTGTGTCTATGTTAGGAAGTAAGGAATTAGTGCCAGTGAAGATCTTGAGAGACACAGGTGCCTCCGAATCGTTTGTGTTGGAGTCTGTGTTACCCTTTTCAGCTGAGACTGATTCGGGGAATAGTGTTCTAATTAGGGGAATAGGTTTGAACACTCTTTCAGTTCCATTGCATAAACTGATGTTAGATTGTGGACTGGTGAAAGGTGAGGTTGTTGTGGGGGTGCGTCCTTCGTTGCCTATTGAGGGTATCGACGTTATTCTTGGGAATAACTTGGCAGGTGAGCGGGTGTGGCCTGTCGCGTTTCCATCTCTAGAGGTTTCCACAAAGCCGTCAGTTGTTGAGATTCCTGATGAGAGTGTACAGAGCTTCCCAGAGGTGTTCAGTGCGTGTGCAGTGACGCGTTCTATGAGCCGTGGCGAACTGGTCACTGTGCCGACTAATGAGAAGTATGCCACTGCTTTCCCTGTTATTCCGTTATCTGTTAACCGCTCAGATCTAATCAATGCGCAACGGACTGACTCCACATTAGAAGAGTTGCGTGACCAAATTGTGCCTGTGGAACAGTTGGGAGATGTCGCCCATGGTTATTTTCTCCAGGAGGATGTCCTGATGAGAAAGTGGGTGTCTCATGGTAGTTGTTTTCTAGGGGAGGCGATTAGTCAGGTTGTTGTACCAGTAAAACTTCGTGAGTTGGTGTTGACAACTTCTCACAATGATGTTGCTGGACATATGGGTGTAGGGAAAACATACCATCGCATATTAAGACATTTCTTTTGGCCTAGATTAAAGAGGGATGTTTCTGATTTCATCAAAACTTGTCACACCTGTCAATTAACTGGGAAACCTAATCAAGCTATTAAGCCGGTACCACTGTTTCCTATTCCTGTACTCAACCAACCTTTTGAGTATCTGATTATTGACTGTGTGGGTCCTTTGCCTCGTTCTAAAAAGGGTAGCAGTTACCTGTTCACTGTGATGTGTCAGACCACAAGGTTTCCAGCAGCCTATCCTCTCCGGTCTATCACGACTAAGTCTGTGTTAAAAGCTTTGACTCAGTTTCTGTCACTGTTTGGAATACCTAAGGTCATTCAGAGTGATCAAGGGTCTAATTTCACCTCTAATCTGTTTGGTCAGGTTCTCCAACAGCTCCATATTAAGCACAATCTGGCTAGCGCCTATCACGCGCAAAGTCAAGGAGCACTAGAACGTTTCCATCAAACACTTAAGTCTTTGTTGAGAAGTTATTGTACTGAGATGGATAAGGATTGGGAGGAGGGGTTGCCTTGGTTATTGTTAGCCGCTAGGGAGGTTTCACAGGAGAGCACCGGTTTTAGTCCAAATGACCTTGTGTTTGGACATAGGGTGCGTGGACTTCTATCTGTTCTTCAGGATGACTGGAAGTCTCGCGAGCCTCCTCAGTCTTTGTTATCGTATGTGTGTGATTTCCGGCGCCGCTTGTATGCCGCTGGCGAAATGGCTAAAGAGAAGCTATCATCTTCACAGGAGAGGATGAAAGGCATATTTGATCGCCGAACTGAGCCACGTCACTTTAGTCCAGGTGACCAGGTTCTTGCTCTGCTGCCAATTGTTGGTTCTCCTTTTGAAGCCAAGTTTCAAGGTCCATATACAGTGGTGCGCAAGTACACTGAGCAAAATTATCTAGTTGCCACTCCAGAACGGAGGAAAGCACACCAGCTGTGCCATGTAAATTTGTTAAAACCCTATTATGCACGTTCCTCAGAGACTGAACAGTGGGAATCTATAGAGGACGGTAAACCTGTTCTTTTGGCTGAAACCGTTATTCCCTTGGATTCTTCTCAGGATAGGTCTACGAATGAGGAGGAAGATGTTCCTGGTCCCGACGATTGCATACTGCAGGGTAGATTGAAAAATTCAGAGACACTGGATAATTTGGGCAGCATTCTCACTCATCTACCCGTTGATAGGCGGGAAGAGATGGTTAGTCTGATTCGGAGATTTCCAGGTTTGTTTTCTGATACACCTACACGTACAAACTTGATAGAACATGATATTGACGTTGGAGATGCTGACTCCATTCGTCAGCGGCTCTATAGAGTTTCTTTAGAGAAAATGCATTGTCTGGATGCTGAGGTCAGATACATGCTGGAGAGTAAGATAGCAGAGCCTTCTTTCTCCAGTTGGGCTTCTCCCTGTATCTTGGTCAGAAAACCAGATGGAACAAACAAATTTTGTACAGACTACCGTAAGGTCAACAGTGTCACTAAGCCAGATTCATTTCCTCTTCCTCGGATGGAGGACTGCGTTGATCAAGTCGGGGCAGCTAGATTTGTGAGTAAATTTGACCTGTTAAAGGGCTATTGGCAGGTGCCACTGACGAGTAGGGCACGTGAAATCTCTGCCTTTATTACACCCTCTGGTCTGTACTCGTATTTGGTTATGAGTTTCGGACTGCGTAATGCACCTGCCACTTTTCAGCGACTTATGAACAGGGTTATCGCCGGTCTGACAGGGTGTGCTGTTTATCTGGACGATGTAGTGATATAGGCAGATACATGGGAGGAACATCTGTCCCGTATTCAAGCCTTATTCGAACGCCTTGCTGCAGGTCACCTCACGATCAATCTGGCTAAATGTGAGTTTGCTCAGGCGACTGTTACATACCTTGGAAAGGTGGTTGGGCAGGGGGAAGTGCGTCCTGTTCGAGCTAAAGTGGTAGCTATTGATGCGTTTCCTCCACCAACTACTAAAAAGGAACTGATGCGTTTCTTGGGCATGATTGGTTATTACCGTGGATTTTGTAATAACTTCTCTACTGTGGTCGCTCCATTGACAGATATGCTGAAAGCAAAGGCTGTTTACATTTGGTCTTCTCGTTGTCAACACGCTTTCGAAGATGCAAAGAGGTTGCTTACCTCAACTCCGGTGCTGGCTGCTCCTCGCATGGAATTGTCATTTACCTTGCAGGTGGATGCTAGTCATGTGGGGGCAGGGGCAGTTTTGCTGCAGGCAGATGTGTCTGGGGTTGAGAGACCTGTCAGTTTCTTTTCGAAAAAGTTTAACCATTATCAGTTAAACTACTCGGTCATTGAAAAAAGAAGCGTTAGCACTCATCTGGGCGCTGCAACACTTTGAGGTCTATGTCGGGTCGGGAGTAGTACCTATTACGGTCTACACTGACCATAACCCTCTCACCTTTTTGAGGTCCATGATGTGTCCTAATCAGAGGATAATGAGATGGTGTTTATTTTTACAATCATTCCATCTCGATGTGCAGCACATTCGTGGAACGGATAACGTGATTGCTGATGCGCTCTCTCGTGCGCCCTGTTCCTGAATGTTTGTATGGTCAGGTTCTGTCTTTCCTGTCTATTCCGTCCTGGTCTGGGGAGTCTTCTTTCCTCTTAAAAGTTGCTTCCTATGCACTAATGTTGCTGAGGTCTGGGGAGTCTTCTTTCCTCTTAAATGTTGCTTCCTATGTATTAAGGTTGCTGAGGTCTGGGGAGTCTTCTTTCCTCTTAAAGGTTGCTTCCCGTGCACAAAGGTTGCTGAGGTCTGGAGAGGAGGTTGGCTGGGGCAAATTTGGAAGTGGGAACACGTAACCCCTCATCAATTTGGGGCGCAAGTGCTGTGTCAGTTGGGACGCAGAGGGCGGTATGTTGTTCCGGGGTCCTTGTTGGTCCCCGGTTTTATGGGGGGGAATGTGACGACCCTCCCACTCTGTCTACCGTTTTCTCTCTCTCCTTGCTCTTGTTTCCCTATTAGGATGCCGGTGGGCGGAGTTGGGAGGGTCGTCAGCTACATGGGGAACACCTGGGCCCACTCTCCCAGGATAAAATCACCACTTCCCCATTCATCAAGGAGACTCTCTCCAGGCAGACATTTTGATAGATTCGGTTATGTTTCATGGTGCTACCTAGTTTCGTTATAAAATAAATATATTTTGTTACCCCTGATCTCCACGTGGTCTCCTTTTTGTTACGGGCTCTGAGCCGGTTCGTGACACTACCTAGTCCTAACCTGGTCCCAGTAACTACTAACCCTACCTAGTCCCAGTAACTACTGACTGATAACCCTACCTAATCCCATTAACTACTAACCATACCTAGTCCTAACCTGGTCCCAGTAACTATTAACCCTACCTAGTTCTAACCTGGTCCCAGTAACTATTGACTGCTAACCCTACCTAGTCCTAACCTGGTCCCAGTAACTACTAACCCTACCTAGTCCTAACCTGGTCCCAGTAACTACTAACTCTACCTAGTCCTAACCTGGTCCCAGTAACTACTGACTACTAACCCTACCTAGTCCTAACCTGGTCCCAGTAACTACTGACTACTAACCCTAACTAGTCATAACCTGGTCCAAGTAACTACTAACCCTACCTAGTCCTAACCTGGTACGTGTAACTACTGACTACAAACCCTACCTAGTCTACCTGAGAGGACCGGAGGCCAGCCACCTGAGAGGACCGGAGGCCAGCCACCTGAGAGGACCGGAGGCCAGCCACCTGAGAGGACCGGAGGCCAGCCACCTGAGAGGACAGGAGGCCAGCCACCTGAGAGGACAGGAGGCCAGCCACCTGAGAGGACAGGAGGCCAGCCACCTGAGAGGACAGGAGGCCAGCCACCTGAGAGGACAGGAGGCCAGCCACCTGAGAGGACAGGAGGCCAGCCACCTGAGAGGACAGGAGGCCAGCCACCTGAGAGGACAGGAGGCCAGCCACCTGAGAGGACAGGAGGCCAGCCACCTGAGAGGACAGGAGGCCAGCCACCTGAGAGGACAGGAGGCCAGCCACCTGAGAGGACAGGGGGTATTTTCCTAAAAGTATCATCGTAAGAGAGTTTCTCAAAAAGATGGATATGTATTGAATTCACACAAAAATATATTAAAATGTCAGAGACATTAGGATAATTCTACACACAATGCTTCCCCCCAGCTTATCAATGTATTAACATGTTTCTGAAAGAGAGTTCCCTCCATTTACTGTCAGTGTCATCGCCACAAAACACACCAGAAACGGGAAGGACTCTTTCTTTCCTGCTAAAATCTCCCATTGACTGTTTGCTGGGGTTCTCTAACTTTTTCTTCAGGGACCCCCATCATAATCATAACATAACTTAAGTGTGCTAAAAAATAACTTACATTTAAATGCCCAGATACCCTGATTGATTTGATATTTAACAAAATGTTCCACATAAATATTCTGCGGTTGGTGTTTTCTGTAATGATTTAAGTGACCATTGTGCTGTTGTTGCTGTTAGAAATACTAAGGTTCCAAAGACAACCCCACGTTTTATTCGTAAGAGAAATTTGAAGTGTTTTAATGAGCAGGCTTTCTTTCATGATTTGTTTTATTTTGACTGGAGCAAGATTGAGCTTATCCCTGATGTGGAAACTGCCTGGATATTCTTTCATGATGGGTTTTTCCAAATAGTAAACAAACATGCCCCATTCCGCAGGTTCAGGGTTAAAGGGCGGGATAACCCATGGTTTTCTTCTGAGCTGTCTTGTATTATTCACGACCATGATCAAACATTGGCTAAAGCAAGGAAATCATGTTCTGATGCTGATTGGCTTATTTTTAGGCAGTTAAGAAACAAGTGTTCTTTTCTTCTCAGGAAGTCTGAATATTTTATGTCTGTTTCCACTGATAACCTGAATGACCCTAGACAGTTTAGGAAGGCTATTAAGTCTATGTCTGGTAACAGTAATGTTAATGAATTACCGTCATGTGTTTTGAAGGACTCTGTTGCTATATATGACAAAACTGAAACGCTGAATTGTTTCAATGAGCACTTTGTATCATCTGGTAGGCTGTTTGATTCAGTGTCCTCTGTCTCTGTACAACCCTGCGTGGATGAACCAGTGTCCTCTGTCTCTGTACAACCCTGTGTGGATGAACCAGTGTCCTCTGTCTCTGTACAACCCTGTGTGGATGAACCAGTGTCCTCTGTCTCTGTACAACCCTGTGTGGAGGAACCAGTGTCCTCTGTCTCTGTACAACCCTGTGTGGATGAACCAGTGTCCTCTGTCTCTGTACAACCCTGTGTGGATGAACCAGTGAGAGCTGGTCAAACTTTTAGCTTTTTGCCATTCTCAGTGCAGGTGGTACATAAAGCCCTGAAATCTTTAGATCAAAGAAAGCCTGCAGGTCCTGATCTTTTGGATCCCTGCTTTTTAACTCTTTTTAAATCTGGCAGCTGATTTCATAGCTGAACCACTTACATATCTGTTCAATCTAACCCTGGAACGTAATGAAATTCCAAAGATCTGGAAATCAGCATTTGTCCTACCACTTTTAAAAGGGGGAGATCCAACTCTTTTAAATAATTATAGGCCAATCTCAAAGCTGTCACCCCTGATGAAAATACTTGAAACCCTTGTGTGAACAGCTAAAAGAGTTTTTATTTACTAACTCTATTTTATCAATGTACCAATCGGCTTCAGGAAGAAGCATAGCACAATTACAGCAGCCATGAAGGTTTTAAATGATATCACTGGAGCCCTTGACAAAAAACAGCACTGTGTCTCACTTTTTATTGATCTCTCTAAGGCTTTTGATACAGTTGATCATGCTATATACTAAGGCAGAGATTGTCGAGTGTAGGTCTTTCGGAGCATGCAGTTGCATGGTTTGCTAACTATCTGTCTGATAGAACTCAGTGCACTCAATTTGATGGGCTTATGTCTGTTAATTTGTCTGTCTTTAATGGTGTGCCCCAAGGCTCTGTACTTGGTCCCCTCTTATTCACTATTTATATAAATGATTTAGACAAAAATGTACAACTTCATTTTTATGCTGATGATACTGTTATTTACTGTTGTGCCTTGTCTCTTACAAAAGCTTTCCAGAACTTGCAAACTGCTTTTTATACTGTTCAACATACCTTGTGTCAATTGAAGCTAATTCTCAATACTGACAAAACTAAACTAAATGGTGTTTTCTAATGCAAGAAATAGACCTCTGAACCTTTCACCTGTTACTACCTGTCAGGGCAAGGAGATTGAGGTTGTAACCTCATATAAATATCTTGGAATTCTAATTGATGACGGCTTCTTTTAAATTGCATATTCAACAACTTACAAAACAATTAAATCTGAAATTGGGATTTTATTTTAGGAATAAGGCCTGTTTTTCTTTTGAAGCCAGAAGGAGATTAGTATCAGCTACATTTATGCCTTTACTAGACTATGGGGATATTTTATATATGAATGCTTCCGCTCAGTGTTTGAGATCAATTGACACTCTTTACCATGGCACTGAGATTTATTTTAAACTGCAAAACCCTTACGCACCACTGCACTTTGTATACCAGGGTTGGCTGGCCTTCTCTAGTCACTCGTAGGCTCAGTCACTGGTATACTTTTATTTTTAAAGCCATTTTGGGTTTACTACCATTTTATTTGGGCATTTTTATTGTTCAGAAATGTGGTAGGTACTCTCTTCGTTCGCTGGACTTTATCCTGCTAACTGTTCCAAATGTCCGAACTGAATTTGGTAAAAGGTCTTTTATGTACTCTGTGCCATCGTCTTGGAACACCTTACAACATTTTAAACTGGAAGAACTTGTCCCGATTGGTGTTTTTAAATCACTGATGAAGGATCTTGAGGCTGATTCCCTGACCTGTCAATGTTTTTAATTTGCTGTTTTTCATTTTGTTATACTCTTGTGAATTCAATGGTTTTTACTAGATTACTTGTAGTTTTTCATGTTGTCTGTCTAATTGTGTAATGACTTGGTGCTGCCTATCTTGGCCAGGACGCTCTTGAAAAAGAGATTTTAAATCTCAAATGAGCCCTTCCTGGTTAAATAAAGGCTATAAAAAAAAAAAAAGTTATTTTATTATGAGTTCTGCAGTGCATGGCCGGACGAACCAAGTCTCGGGCCCTGGGACGGAACATTGTAAATGCCTGCCGCTTGGCATCTGAGAAAATGTTAAAGTATTCAAGAAAATGTTGAGCAATTTCTAACATTTTGCCATGGGGCAGAGAAAACTGATGTTTTAAAGCTTAAAGTACAGTGCATTAATGTAAAATGTATACACACATACTTTAGGGGGAATAGAAGAAGCATTGAGAGAAACCATATAATTGGTGGAGTACTGTGTATACCATTGGTACTGTATACTGAGTACTGTGTATACCAATATCCCTGTGAGCCTCCAGTGTACTCGGAAAGAATTCAGACGCCTTTGTCACACTAAAATGTATTAAATTGCCCCCCACCCCCACCACATCAGTCTACACACAATACCTCGTAATGACAAAGAAAAACTGTTTTTTAGAAATGCTAGCAAAACCCCCCGGAAATATCCCATTTCCATACGTTTTCAGACCCTTTACTCAGTACTTTGTTGGATCACCTTTGGCAGCGATTACAGCCTCGAGTCTTCTTGGGTATGACGTTAAACTTGGCACACCTGTATTTGGGGAGTTTCTCCCATTCTTCCCTAAATATCCTCTCAAGCTCTGTCAGGTTGGATTGGGAACATTGCTGCACAGCTATTTTCAGGTCCCTCCAGATAGGTTTGATCGGGTTCAACTTCGGGCTCCGCTGGGCCACTCAAGGACATTCAAAGACATGTCCCGAAGCCACTACTGCATTGTCTTGGCTGTGTGCTTAAGGTCGTTGTCCTGTTGGAAGGTGAACCTTCACCCCAGTCTGAGGTCCTGAGTGCATCAAGGATCTCTCTACATTTTGCTCTGTTCATCTTTCCCTCGATCCTGACAAGTCTTCCAGTCCCTGCCGCTGAAAAACATCCCCACAGCATGATGCTGCCACCAACATGCTTCACCGTAGGGATGGTGCCAGGTTTCCTCCAGACGTGACGCTTGGCATTCAGGCAATAGAGTTCAATCTTGGTTTCATCAGACCAGAGAATCTTGTTTCTCATGGTCTGAGTCCTTTAGGTGCCTTTTGGCAAACTCCAAGCGAGTTGTCATGTGCCTTTTACTGAGGAATGGCTTCCGTCTGGCCACTCTACCATAAAGGCCTGATTGGTGGAGTGCTGCAGAGATGGTTATCCTTCTGGAAGGTTCTCCCATCTCCATAGAGGAACTCTGGAGCTCTGTCAGAGTGACCATTGGGTTCTTGGTCACCTCCCTGACCAAGGCCCTTCTCCCCCATTGCTCAGTTTGGCCGGGTGGCCAGCTCTAGGAAGAGTCTTGGTGGTTCCAAATTTTTTCCTTTTAAGAATGATGGTGGCCACTGTTTTCTTGGGGACCTTCAATCCAATGTTTTGGTACCCTTCCCCAGAACTGTGCCTCGACACAATCCTGTCTCTGAGCTCTACGGACAATTCCTTCGACCTCATGGCTTGTTTTTTGCTCTGACATGCACTGTCAACTGTGGGACCTTATATAGACAGGTGTGTGCCTTTCCAAATCATGTCCAATCAATTGAATTTATCACATGTGGACTCCAATCAAGTTGTAGAAACATCTCAAGGATGATCAATGGAAACAGGATGCACCTGAACTCAACTTCAAATCTCATAGCAAAGTCTGAATACTTATGTAAAGTATCATTTTTACATTTGCAAAAATGTCTAAAAAGCTGTTTTTGCTTTGTCATTATGGTGTATTGTGTGTAAATTGATGCGGAAAAACATTTATTCAATCAATTTTAGAATAAGGCTGTAACGTAACAAAATGTGAAAAAAGTTAAGGGGTCTGAATAGCTGCAGGAAATCCACAATAGTTTTGAAATAATATTCCTGAGTCAATACTTTGTAGAAGCACTTTTGGCAGCATTTACAGCTTTTTTGGTAAATCTCTAAGAGCTTTCCACACTTGTTCAACATTTTTTTAAATTAAAGTTCTGGCAAATTGGTTGTTGATCATTGCTAAACAACCATTTTCAAGTCTTGCCGTAGATTTAAGATAAAACAGTAACTCCGCCACTCAGGAACATTCACTGTCTTCTTAGTAAGCAACTCCAGTGTAGATTTGGCCTTGTGTTTTAGGTTATTGTCCTGATGAAAGGTGAATTCATCCACTAGTGTCTGTCGGAAAGCAGACTGAACCAGGTTATCCTCTAGGATATTTTGAGATCTGTCCGCGGACCTCGTGCAGTACCTCCGCGGACCTCGAGCAGTACCTCCGCGGACCTCGAGCAGTACCCCCGCGGACCCCGTGCAGTACCCCCGCGGACCCCGTGCAGTACCCCCGCGGACCCCGTGCAGTACCCCCGCGGACCCCGTGCAGTACCTCCGCGGACCCCTGCTTTGAGAACCACTGGTTTACTGGACTCACCTGGCGGAATTCAGCCTCTTGTAGGCCCCCCCTCCGGTGGCACAGCGGGTGGCACAGCGGGTGGCACAGCGGGTGGCACAGCGGGTGGCGTGGAGGCTGGAGAAGTGTTTGTTGAACCCCATCAGGTCCTTCAGATCCAGAGGAAAATCTCTGACCTCTGACCTACAACACGATATAATACAACGAACAACGGAAATGTGTCTTCTGCTCTCTTACATTTACATGTTATTCATTTAGCAGACTCTCTGATCCAGAGCCACTACAGTAGTGAGTCATTTAGTAGACTCTCTGATCCAGAGCCACTACAGTAGTGAGTCATTTAGCAGACTCTCTGATCCAGAGCCACTACAGTAGTGAGTCATTTAGCAGACTCTCTGATCCAGAGCCACTACAGTAGTGAGTCATTTAGCAGACTCTCTGATCCAGAGCCACTACAGTAGTGAGTCATTTAGCAGACTCTCTGATCCAGAGCCACTACAGTAGTGAATCATTTAGCAGACTCTCTGATCCAGAGCCACTACAGTAGTGAGTCATTTAGCAGACTCTCTGATCCAGAGCCACTACAGTAGTGAGTCATTTAGCAGACTCTCTGATCCAGAGCCACTACAGTAGTGAGTCATTTAGCAGACTCTCTGATCCAGAGCCACTACAGTAGTGAGTCATTTAGCAGACTCTCTGATCCAGAGCCACTACAGTAGTGAGTCATTTAGCAGACTCTCTGATCCAGAGCCACTACAGTAGTGAGTCATTTAGCAGACTCTCTGATCCAGAGCCTCTACAGTAGTGAGTCATTTAACAGACTCTCTGATCCAGAGTCACTACAGTAGTAATGTGTAATGTGCAATGTGGAGGCTATATACAGGGGGTACCGGTACAGAGTCAATGTGGAGGCTATATACAGGGTGTACCGGTACAGAGTCAATGTGGAGGCTATATACAGGGGGTACCGGTACAGAGTCAATGTGGAGGCTATATACAGGGGGTACCGGTACAGAGTCAATGTGGAGGCTATATACAGGGTGTTACGGTACAGAGTCAATGTGGAGGCTATATACAGGGTGTTACGGTACAGAGTCAATGTGGAGGCTATATACAGGGTATTACGGTACAGAGTCAATGTGGAGGCTATATACAGGGGTACCGGTACAGAGTCAATGTGGAGGCTATATACAGGGTGTTACGGTACAGAGTCAATGTGGAGGCTATATACAGGGTATTACGGTACAGAGTCAATGTGGAGGCTATATACAGGGGGTACCGGTACAGAGTCAATGTGGAGGCTATATACAGAGGGTACCGGTACAGAGTCAATGTGGAGGCTATATACAGGGGGTACCGATACAGAGTCAATGTGGAGGCTATATACAGGGGGTACTGGTACAGAGTCAGTGTGGAGGCTATATACAGGAGGTACCGGTACAGTCAATGTAGAGGCTATATACAGGGGGCACCGGTACAGAGTCAATGTGCGGGGTACAGGTTAGTCGAGGTAATTTGTACATGTGGGTAGGGGTAAAGTGACATATCAGCCATTATCGTAATGTCCCTTCAGTGTCTCTGTGTCAGTGGGAGGAAAGGGAGAGTGACATTTGTGCAGCAGGTATAACATATTGCCAGACAGCAGACTAACTAGATAGCCCGTTCAAAACATGCCGTGTAGCAGTTTTTTAACTATATCTAACTAAGCATTCATGTGGTTGTCACCTTTCCAGCCTATATAAATCTGTACCGTTGTAAAGCTTCCCCTCTATTAAAACAGTAGCCATGTCATAAAACATATTATAAATAACAAATCAAAGTTTCTTCTTCTTCTCCAATGAGGTTTAACAGCGGTTGGCATTGAATAAATGTTGCATTACCGCCACCTACCGGACTGGAGTATAACTCCCTTATACATTGCTTGAAAAATAAAAAATAAACAAATACCATCTAACACTACACAAACAAAAAAAAAACTAGTCCACTATTTAAACCTATCTCGTCCTACCTCCGGCCAAACAGTCTGAAAGGATGGGACACCACCACTGAACACACCCTGTAACTCTTCTGATGTCAAGTCTCTCACACCCAAATACCTCTCTGCATCTGCCACCGCAATCTCAATTTTACGCAACTTTTGTTCCATCCCTGCAGTACAGTTGATAACCATTACTATGAATGCTAAAAATCCAATCTTACTTTAACTTATCACTTTTTGTCCTATCCCTCTGTACTGGTATATCTCTGCTACTTCTTCCTCTGTACTAGTATGTCTCTGCTACTCTCACTACTCCTCCCTCTGTACTGGTATATCTCTACTACTGTCGTGGAAAATCACTTCAAATATAACTCTTACAAGAACTTTTGTAAAACTCAAATAAATGTTTTTATTACAATTGTATTGCAATTTGGAATGTCCGCGGAACACACACACTCCCAGAGCACTAGTTCGCTCTTTATACACAAATAGCATATGAGTCCACCCCATATGCAAATAAGCATACTTCCCCTATCTTTCCTGCCATCATTATCTTTTTAGTTCAGGCTTCCTGCTTGTTCACACATACTAACGGTCATCATCTGCTTTCAGTTAAATTATAATAGTGGTCAGACCCTCTATCTTAGTGTCAACATACTCTGTGTCCTTCCCCTCACCACTAAATAAATGCACTCTTTGTTCTGTCCCCGCTATCCCTAGGGTATCCAATTGCTTATAGGCATATTTCTCTGGTATGTATGTTTTTCTTTAGTGGAATGAATAGACTATAAATCTAGTATGTCAAAGCGCCTAGTAAGCGCCTTGTCTGGTCAATCTGTCAGCACAATGGAGAATATACAAGGGTCAAAGGGTCAGAGGGCCAGAACGTCCCCCAGTAGACCTCCATCACCACGGTCCCATGACCCCTGCCAACATGTGGTCTGTCACTCCAATGCTCAGCCATCCTCCATCTCCACATGTTTATCCATGTATCTTATATTACCACCACACCACTACAATCCCCCATCTGGGGCTAATTAGCCACATAAATGATACAAAATAAGACTTTGAGAAAGTAAATAAGAATACCTATGATAATCAAGAAAATACAAAAAATAAAAACAAAGTGAAGCATATAAACCAACTAGACCAAACATCTCCAATGTGAAATAGGAGTAAAAGATCCAATCAGAAACATCAAAGAAAACCTAACTAGACCAAACATCTCTAATTTTCATAAGAGTAAAAGATCTAATTAGAAACATTAAAATTAGAAAGATAAAATATGACATATTTGATGAAGCATGAGCGTGTAGATACTTAGCCTTGCCTGAGGTTATCTCAGTTATGTGAAAATTAAAAATATAAACAATACAATGAGTATAATAATAAATGAATAATCAAAAAAAATCAAAGACCTACATGCAGTTACAAAAGAAAATTGACACAACATCATTCTAAATTTAAGCATTTCAACATGATCCTCCCTCGCAGACACCTCTCTAATAAAGTGATATCAATGATATCAACCTTTGTTTAGAAGATTAAGGACATGGTCCATAGACACTTGTAACCGGAATACCCTCTGTTACCTAACATGTTTTTAAAATTAACCTAGTTTTTAGAAGGCATAACTAGCTTTAATTAAAGGAAACCATATATATATTCATTGATATACATATCTAAAAATTCAACCAAACATACAAACACACCAGGCCTTAAACAAAAATAGATATACTAAAATCCCTACATAGGAGCACAATCCTCATCCTGACAGATTCTACAATCACCTCTTTGACATTTTGCGCAAAACACGGGGTCTCCGTGATGGTCATGGCCTTCCACATTAAATTTTGTGCACCACTTGCACTTACGGCGCAAATGACACTCTTTGTGGACATGTACCAGTAGACATTCGTCTGAATTTGGGAATACAGCATATACAGGTAGACCATCCTTACTGAAATCATGGCAAGCATAACCACCTCCCGGCATCACTCCATAGAGACAGTTTGGATTGCCAAAGGGGCAGTCCAGAGGTCCACCAACCGCATTACATGGCTTTCCATATCTATTAGTATAATGACCTGGGCTTCCAGGTACAGGATTAATTACCACAGGAGGGTCAGCACTCCTTACAGACATCTGTTTGACTGTTGTCTGGACCACAAGTGATTTTACCAAGGGTAAAACACAACAAAATACAATACCCAGAGCCAATAACCCTCCTCCCAGCATAATAGCCATTTTAGCAAACATAGCTCCCCACTTTCCTAATGCTAGATCCAACCAATCCCAAACATGAGAGTCAAACCCAGCATTTGCCTTAACCTCTGCTCGTAAACCTTTAAGTTTAGCCATAGCGATAGCGAAGGATCCATTAGGCGCAGTGTTATTGGGAATAAAAGTGCAACAATCATCTCCAAACATAACACAAACTCCACCTTTCTCCGCTAATAGCCAATTGAGAGCCTGTCTGTTTTGCCAAGTCATTTTACTGGTAGCCTGTACCTGTTCCCCTAATGCTGTTAGAGCCGAGTCAGTATAATTAATGAATCTCTGTTGGTTATAGTAAATATAATTAATCCACTCTAAATTCTTATTTGGTGTTATCCACAAAAAGATTGATTCAAATCCTGATTTAATCTCATCTCTTGCTTTGTACTCATTAGGAACACCTCTAGGTTGACCTATTGCATCCAAATAGACCTTGGGGTCAGACTTATATTCTCTTTTTACTCTATTTTTAGTATTTAGTTGCCTAGCATCACTAGGATCCCATTCAGTGATAGTTATCTGTTGAATCAACCTAACTCTTGCACAGAGGCCTGTCCATCCCTTTGGCAATGTTGCCCTTAATCTATTCCCCCCACATATCCAGAAGAAATCTGCAACTACCTTGGTCTGTTCTTCATACGGTGCAATTAAGGGTAGTGCTAGAGTTTGATTTTGACAACTATCATGAATGACTATTTTTCCCACCCAACTTCCAGCTGCTTGATAAGTAGCCCTTCTTGGAGTGTCTGCATTCCATGTGGTATCCGTAGTTAAGTGCCATGTGATCTCACACTTACCTTTAAACATCCCTATCCCATTCTGTCCTTTTGTGTTGTTAAAACATTCATATGTTTGTTGATAATCTATCCGATATTTATGTGGGACCTCTAGCTTCTGTACTTCCATCCTTATATCCAATTCTTTACACCACTTTCCCCAACCAGTTTGATTGTAATACTGATGATAATATGGATTACCCAAATATGACAAACATTCAGCTGGGCAATAAGGCCTTTCTGGTCTACTCAAATGACAAAAGTTCTTATTAAAATCAGCACAGTCCTTGTAATCATAAGGACTTGGTACCACCACTAATTCTGTCAGCGGAGAGGGTGCACATAGTAAGCAATTTGTCAATTTTAATTTCATTGCTGTATATTGAGCCCATTCATACCATTCATTTCCTACTAATGTCTTCAATGATTTGTCCTTGTATAGTTCTGGGGTTAAAGCATCATTTGAATTCACATTGTCCTTTTCTCGAGGCCGATTGTTAGTGTTTTTTAGAAAGTTCCAAATGTCAGTAAAAAACCCTTCTGGTTCTGATGCCTCAGGTTTCTTTGTGGGTACATTGGACTGTTTGTTAATGGCAATGGATGATACCTTGGTAGTAACTGCTGTAATCCTTGCAGCAGTTTCCACTGTTGTTGTCGTTTTAGTTATCACCGGCTCTTCCTGTTTAGGTATTGGCGTAGGACCAATTCTAATGACTGTGGTGCTACTCCCTTCGGTCCATCTGGTTCTTGTTATTTCAACTATTAATTCTTCACCTTCAACTGGTTCAATCTGATTCATGGTGAGCACCCACTCGTCTGCTTCTTTGGTTACTGTCAGGTCACATCCTTTTGGGTCCCAAATGACTTCTCCCTTTGTTTGGTGATGTGTCCATCCACAGAATGCAATCTCAGGTAGAGGCTTGATCCTTTTGATTGAGATTGTCTTCTGCTCGCCTATTTCAGTTATGAGTTGAGGTGGAACAGAGATTCTAACCTGGTCAGTCCTTTTTAATTGTTCGGCTGATTCCTCTCTTCTTTTCCTGCTTCCACCATACTTCTTGATCATGTGTGAGTCTGTTATTTCTGTACTAGTATTCATTATCACTTTTGCTATGTCAATGTCTTTTTTCTGCCATTCTAACTTCAATTGTTTGTTAGGGGGACCCTTCAAGAGTTGAAAAGTCAATTGTGGGGAAATCCCCTTCCCTTTCTCGTGAGGCTTCTCTTCCTCTTTCTTCCCCTGAGGCTCCCTCCTCAGGCCGGACTGGGCTTTCATCTGGAAGGGTATCAATTTCAGGGAAGAGATGTTCCCATTCTGCAGGTGGTACTTCGGGATCCCACTGTGGAGGGCTTCTGTCAAAGAGGTCTGCCACAGCAGGTATGTCATCAGGAGCAACAGGCATGTTACTTCCCCCCATTTCTGGGCTTTCTGACCATACCTGAGGAAGCTTTGGTTGTTTTTCCCTTTCCTGTTCAGACTTTTTTCCCCTGGTACTTCTTCTGAGAGCTTTAGTTGATGCACTCGTCGTATCTTGGCTTGTATCTGGTCTGCCATTTTCTTGACTCCTCCCTGGCGTTTCGATCGTTTCCTCTGCTCCTGCTCCCTCCGGGCTCCCGCCTGGTGTATCAGCATCCTCTGTGTTCTCATCTCTATGTGGTTGTATCCTTTTCTCTGTTGGGACTCGTGTGCAGTGGTTTAGATGGTACCACGTCTTGCTTCCTTTCACTTGGACTGCTGTTTTTGTGGCTGCGGCCACTTCGTAGGGTCCTTCTCTCCTCGGCTGATCCCACTTCCTTCGGAACACTCGAACGTAGACCAGATCCCCTGGTATCACTGGGAGAGGTCCCTCAGGTCCAGGCTCCGGCACCGTCTTTTTCTCCTGTGAATATATAGCTTTGTGTATTTTGGTTAGGTACATCACATATGATTTTAATTCACTTTGCAATATATCCAAGGAGGGACCTTTATACAGTCCTCCTAACATTGGTATAGGCATGGGTCGACCCGTAAGCATTTCATGCGGCGATAGATGCGTGTTTCTGTTAGTTTCCATGCGGCAACTCATTAGTGCAAGCGGTAAAGCATCCACCCAATTAAGCCCTGTAGATCTACAAATCTTTGTTATCTTGTTTTTCAGAAAACCGTTAACTCTCTCAACCATCCCCTGCGATTGAGGATGATAAACACATCCCAGCCTTTGTTTCATCCTTAGCTGCTGTATTATTGTTTTTACAACTTTTTGTATAAACGCTGAACCATTGTCTGAGCTAATTTCGGACGGAATCCCGAATCTGGGAATTACTTCTGTTGATAAGAATTTTATCACTGTTCCTGACCCCTGATCCACCGATGGTACTGCTTCTACCCATCTGCTGAACCTGTCTATGATAACTAACATGTACCTTTTACCCCGTATAGGTTTTATCATGTCTACATAGTCCATCACAATATGTCTAAACGGGCCTTCTGGAACCGGTATGTGACCTATAGGCGTAGCTATACCTTTACGTATGTTGTTTTTTGCACATATTTCACATTTTGACAAAATCTCATCTACTGTTGCCTGTAGATATGGTGACCAAAAACCTTGTTTTGTGATTTTTCTTATCACCTCCCCCCTTGCACAATGATCAATATCATGTGCATCATTAATAAGTAGCGTCAGTAGAGTGGTGGTGGCTAATATGGCACCATCATGTGTTCTCCATATCCCATGTCTATCTACAGAGGCCCCCCTCTGTAGCCAGGTATTTTGTTCAGTAATTCCAGCACGAGCCTGAATTTGAATTAGCTCAGTAGGAGATGTAATAGGTGCAATAGCAACCATGTCCATTAATGGTGCAATGAGAATTGGGACAATGCATTTGGATGCTTTCTTGGCAGCTTCATCTGCTGCATTATTGCCCCTAATTACAAAATCATTGCCTTTTCTGTGCGCTTGACACTTGATTATTGCTAGTTTCCGAGGATACATTAATGCTGTCATTAATTTAACAATTTGTGCATGATGTTGGATGGGAGTTCCATCACTCTTTTGAAATCCTCTCTGTTTCCAGACTGCACCAAACAAATGGCATACGCCGTGTGCGTAAGCGGAATCAGTATAGATATTAACTGTTTTACCTCTACTCAGCCCACATGCTGCAGTCAGAGCCTGCAATTCAGCTAGCTGGGCAGAGCAAGGCTGAGGACAATGCTCTAATATTTCCTCAGTGAAAGCTTTCCCCTTTTGCTTAACTACCGCAAACCCTGCATGATTACCCATATAATCTTTAAAACAAGAACCATCTACAAAGTAACTTTCCAGGTCATATCCCTCTTGACCTATTAATGGAATTGATTCTAAGTCTGGACGTAGTTTGGTAAATGTTAAAGCCTCGGCTACACAATCATGTGCTTCTCCTTCAAAATCAAATGGAATCCTTTCTGCTGGATTCACAGTGCTACATCTTTTAATGAGAACGTCTGGATACGTGAGTAAGCTCATATAATCCATCGTCCTTGCATTAGTTAACACAAATTTACCCTGTTCTATCAACTCCACTATTTTATGATGGGTGCTGATAATTACCGGATACCCCATGGTTATAGTTGATGCTTTGTCATATGCATAATGCAATGCAGCTAATCCCTGATAACACGGTGGGTATCCCTGAGCTACCGGATCTAATTTAGAGCTATAATAGGCAATAGGTTGTTTCTTCCTACCACTACAAGTTTCTTGCATAAGAACAGCTGCTGCATAATTGTTGCACCTGTTTGAGACGTATAACAAGAATGGTTTAGTGTAATCTGGGGCTGCTAGAGCTGGTGCTGTTTGCATTTCTGTTTTAAGTGTTTCAAATGCAACCAACGCATCAGTGTTCCAATCAAGTTTTGCTCTTAGATTAAGCTGTCCTGCTTCTTTCATTATTTCTCTCAGAGGAGCTGTTTTAACTACATACTCTTCTATCCAATCAGAACTAAATCCTGTCATTCCCAAAAAGGTCATCATTTGGGCTACTGTTTGTGGTAACGGTGCTTTGCTAATACCCTCTAGCTGTCCAGGAGCTATTGCCTTAGTTCCATGAGCTATTGTTCTGCCTAAGTACTCAACCTGTGGTTGACAGTACTGTAGTTTTGTTTTAGAGACTTTGTGTCCCCCCTCAGCTAGTCGCCGCAGTACTTTTAGTGAGTCAGAGTGACATTGTTCCAAAGTTGAAGCACAGATCAACAGGTCATCCACATATTGGATCAATGTACCATCTAACATTAATTCCTCCAGGTCTGCTCTCAATATCTGATTGAAAAAATGCGGACTATCCTTAAAACCCTGTGGGGTCCGAGTATAAGACAGAGTTTTGCCCCTATATCTAAATGCAAACAAATGTCTGCACTCCTCCGCCAGGGGTATACTAAAAAACGCTCCACATAGGTCAATAACCGTGAAGTATTTGGCCTCCGGGGGAACATTGGTCAGCAGTGTGTGAGGGTTTGGGACTTCAGCAGGACAATCCTGCACTATATCGTTAACAGCTCTTAAGTCATGGACCAGTCTCCATTTTTTACCATCGGCTTTAAGAACAGGTAGCAAGGGTGTATTGCAACCACTGGGCATCTCTATCAATACTCCTGCCTTGAGCAGTCCTTCTATTGTCAATCTTATTCCTTCTTCAGCCTCAGGCTTCATAGGATACTGGGTTTTCCATGGAAGTTTGGCATTAGGCTTTATTTTGACAGAAACGGGACTAGCAGATTTAACTAGTCCTACGTCTGTATCATGTTGCGACCATACCTCAGTTGGTATGGTTTTCTCCATTTCTGCTCTAAGTTCACTGATTAATCCTATTCCTTCACCTAACACTACCTGCTGGCCTGCACTAACCTCTACCTCCCTTGGATCACCTATCAACATAGTAGTGGTAACTATTTTGATGAATGATTTATCTTTTGAATGAAAGATTAGTGGATTGTCAGTTTTATCCCACTTCTCTTTCCCAACTTCCTTCATCATCGATCCTAGATCTTTAGATGTATAACCCTGATTTACCAGTAATGTAATGTGAGGAACAGAGTCAGAGACATTGAACCATTTCTGCACAAATTCAGACCCGTCTCCATCCATCACATCCATTGCGGCTCCCTGCTTTCCAATAACTATAATTTGAGACATTATTGGTGCTTTCCTTCCATATGCCCCCATAACCCAAAGTTGTTCAAGCAATGGGTCCTGATGTGGGTCAAATTGCATTGTGCAATGATACTCAGATTTAGCTCTAACTGCTTTAGGTATTTGGGCCTGGATGAATTTACCCCATTTCCTGACAGTTCTATCTACATCTGCTTCAATGCCTCCTAGCCAATATACATTAGCTGTTCCTTCTGTACCCATCACCGGTAATTGTAATCCTGTTTTTTCAATTATTACTCCATCAGGAGAACATTTAATTTGTAGGCCCATCTTGCATAGTGCGTCTCTTCCTAATAGATTAACTGGTGTTTGATCTGACACTAAAATTGGAATTGTGACTGATTTACCATCAGTCGTTAGCCGAACTGGAGCGGTCATTGGAATTAACTGCGTATTTCCCGAGAATCCTATTGTTTTGGCATATTTACCAGACATGGGGAGATGAGAGGCATAATTTGGACTCACACATGTGTAAGTAGCTCCAGTATCTATCATCATGGGTGTACCTCTGTTTTCTATTTGAACCTGCAGTATAGGTTCTTGATCAGCCCTTGTTGTTATTATTGGAAACTGACCCTCCCCTTTGGGATTCCCTGGGCATCCCTAGTTTTGTTGATTAGGCCCTGACCATGTGTTCACAGGACCTGAAGGTTGGTTAGGGTTGCCCCGCCAGTCGTTATTTTGATTCCAACTATTCTGATGTTGTTGGAAGTTTGGGGCATTATTCGTCGGTGGCGATCTACTATTTCTATTTCCCTCAGTCCGATTCTGCCATGGGCGTGTAGGACACTCTCGCCTGTTGTGTCCTGTTTTCCTACATCCCCAACAGGTGCCAGGTGGCCCTCGAGAGTCTACAGATCCCTTGCCTTTATCAAATTGTACAGTTTTCTGTTGTTTTTTCCCCCCATTCCAAATCGGGGGCTGTGTGTACACATTTACTACTGGCGGTGCAGTTGACACTTGGGCCTGCCCAGGGCCGAACAGCTGTGGCTCTCCTGGGGAATCAGCAGCCATTGTTCCCATCTTTGGCCCAGGGGTAGTGACGACAGCCTGGACTTTCTTCTTCCCTTTGTTGGTTAGTTCATCCAACTGCAGCTGGATCAGTTTTCTCTGAATGTCTTTTCCTTGATCCATCTGTCTCTGTTCATCTTTTCTGTGTTTCTCTACTGCATGGACCACGTAGTCACAGAATTCCCTGTAGGGTTTTGATGTGAGTCCCACCACATCCTCCAGCCTGCTCTTTACTGGCTGGGGCATGGCTTCTATTATTGAATTTCGGAACATAGTTGTCATTAGTTCATTGCCCTCAGGGTCTTGCTCTGTTTCCATCCTCCACCTTTTCAACTGTCCATGTAGGTAGGTAGCTGGGTTTTCTGTGGCTCCGATATCTTCACCTCTTAGTGCTTTGGGATCCACTTTTGTTGGATATGTTTCTCTTAAAGCACGCCAGATGGCTGGTCTGTATCTGTCGAACAGTAATCCATCATTTATCACTCCCCCACCTGCACCATCGATGCCACCGTCCTGCATGATCTCTCCCATAGTATGCATACTCGTCACCCTGGCCAGTAGTGCCCTTATGTCCCCCACCGCCAGCAATTTCCCCACTGTATGTTCTTCAAAGGTTCTGATCCATTTACCTGCCCCCTCATGTAAATCTGGTAGACGAACAACCAAACCTTCTAAATCCTGTGTAGCCCATGGCGTATAATGTCCCTGATCGCCTTTTATCAGAATCGGACATTGTTTTCCATAAAAGCCAGATTCTTTTCTTGACCCTTCTCTACGAGCCCTGGGGTAGTCTTCAGACAAATCATCAGTTATGTCCTTATTTGTGCTGCGGGCCCGAGCTTTTTCTTGTTTTTTTAGTCTTCTCTTACTTTCTTCTAGTTTTGACTTTAATAGTTCCAATTCCTTATCTATTTTTTGTCCAAGTAATTGACCCTCTTCTTCTAGTCCCTCCCTATATTGTCTGTCACTATATTCCTCTTCTTCTTCCGATAACTCCTTATCTACTCTTGCTGTTTCTAATGCTGCCAGAGCCTTTCTTAAACCCCCATAACAATTGAAGCCATCTCCCTCAATCCTAGACTCTTTTGTAGTCTTTTTCTGGTCCTTTTCGGTTGAATAAGATGATGCACATGCTGCTTCAGACTTCTCACTTTCTTCTCCTTCTGTTACTTCTATGTCACCTTGTATATCCAAATGACCCTTTATCATTGGAAATTGTCCATTGAAATAAGGTGGGGGGTTAGGCATCCATTCTTTTTTCTTTTTCATTGTTTTGTCATCTTTCTTCAGCATTTCTCTTGCCGTTTTCATGCTTTTCAACAAACCAGATCCTTCTTCTTTGAACATTTTCAGTATTTCATTCTCTCTTTCTCGTTTATTTCTTCTTTTTTGTTTCTTGTCATTTGGTTTGTGGTTCTTTATTAGTGTCTCCATTTCCTCACACACAGAGACATCCAATGTTCCCACCGCTGGCCATTTGGTACTTAGTTTTCTTGTGCGTTTCTCCCATTTTATTGAAGTTTTTATTATTTCTTTTTTACGCAAGGGATGCCTTGCCCCTAAGATCTCTACTGGTGTTCTATTCATTTTATTATAGTTCTAATCAATTTTTATGATTTCTTTTTAATACCTTATCTTTACCTTTATTTATTTATATTGTTTACACTTTCTTACCTCTACTTCATGTTCCTTATTGGTTGATTCTATATTCAATTGATTAGTGAGTCAAGCCTCCCCTGTATATTCTGGCCACTCGATTTTGCACCCCTCTCTGCTCTTCAGGCTATTTTTAGACTGTAACTTCTGTAGACCCAGAGTGATTTATGGCCTGTTTCACCGTACGTGAATTCTTTATGTCCTGGATTCCACTATTTATCTTAACCTACCTAGATTCGTTTTTAACTTTATAGTATACTTTCAATTTATCGGCGATTCTGTTTTCTCTTTTGTTACCCACTGTACTAACCGTATTTATAATATTCGGTTAACGCCTTTTTAAGTATTTTTATTTATTATTTGTTTTGACACCTTTTTAGTATTCTACTATGGTCGCTTATTACTTTGTCACATCTGTGTTTTTATCCTTGATTTACAACTTATTTTACTTCAACGTTTCTTAATTCAGCTCCCTCTATCTAAGTAGTTAGAGGCACCCTTCCTCAACCTTCTACTCTGTCACAGAAAGGCTGCGCGCTCCCTCTTCTGGACGTTTGCCTACACACACACACAACCTGTCTTTCCTTATGTTCTGTCTACACAGATACACTCATTTTTCTTACAGTATTTTCATACATTCGTTTATTTTTCCATTCGTTCATTCAATCACTTTGTTTTCACCTAAAAACAACTTGCAGTCTGTCTTTATTGACTTAATCCCTTTCTTCAACATAAGCCTAGGCTAATTGGATTTCTACGATATGAAGAGAGACTACTGTATAATCGGATCAGCTTGTCTTCATATCCTACCCAAACCCCCAATACTGATCTTTTCTTCTTTCGTTCGAGTAGTATTGTGGCGTGACCTACTGAATTACAAAACCCTGTTAGCTAGACAGAGCGGTTTTTTATTCGCAGGATTTTCTTTTGCATTTGAACGCCGCACAATCGGGCAAACGTTCTAAATATTCATCCGTACAGTCCTCCTTTCAGAGCGTTAACCATTAAATATTTATTTAACTACTGATTTATGTTTTGACCTTATTAACTACTTTTGCAGTTGAACGCCGCACAATCGGGCAAACGTTTTTCCTACAACCTAATATTTATAAGCTACTTTTGCAGTTGAACGCCGCACAATCGGGCTAACGTTCTTTCTGCCTTCTAAATATTCATCCGTTCAGTCCCCCATTCTGGGGCGGTAGCCATGAAGTATTTATTTACTAAATATTCACCCACAGACTATTCTGCTGTAAATATCCCACCCAACCAGACCTCCTTAAAAATGTTCCTTTTTTAAAGAGCGGTATCGTGAATTCCTAATTACTTATTTATTCAGTTCTCTGTTATCTTTAGAGCCGTTATTCATAAGTAACCTGTCCAAGCATTCCTTCTACTAATTTTATTGAAGAGGTATCACAGGATTTTCTACCTATTATTTATCTACTGATTTATGCTTTTAACCGTATAAACTGCCAGTTGTAGCCCTGCGCCTGAGCCCAGCCGCTCAACTAGAGAGTACAAACAGTCGCGCTGATCAGCCCACACAAGGCTGCTCAAAATGAATGGTCCGACGAGAGGGGCAGTCCGAATCACACACACTCGACACGAGTCGCCCGCTCAGGTTGACTGAGGTGTGTTTACGCACATCCCAAACCAGATCCTGATACGGTCGAACCCGGCCAAGCAGAATCAGACGGAACAACTCCCCCAATCAAACCAGACACATGAGCCCGTCTCGAGCAGTCCAACCAGAACAAATGCCCGCTCCCCCCAGCCAAACACCCAACACAAGCGAAGTTCACAGTTCCAGTTCACTCAATCTCTAGACATGCGCATTCATACAAAACCCAAATTCACACATGCATGCACATTTATTTGAATTCAAAAGCTCTTTCGTTTTTATCGTTTTTAGGAAATTTGAGAGAGAGACCTACATGACATTCCTCGCGCTGAGACAGGGCCTGAAGCAATCTACACAAACATTTCAACTATTGTAAGAACTTGCTTACCTTATTATAGTTGGGCGGCCACCCTTGTTTGTCAGACTGTCCAAAGAACCCGTCATCAGCCAAGAATGTCCCCGTCCCTGTCACTCCTGGCAAGCTCGCCAAGTTCTGTCGTGGAAAATCACTTCAAATATAACTCTTACAAGAACTTTTGTAAAACTCAAATAAATGTTTTTATTACAATTGTATTGCAATTTGGAATGTCCGCGGAACACACACACTCCCAGAGCACTAGTTCGCTCTTTATACACAAATAGCATATGAGTCCACCCCATATGCAAATAAGCATACTTCCCCTATCTTTCCTGCCATCATTATCTTTTTAGTTCAGGCTTCCTGCTTGTTCACACATACTAACGGTCATCATCTGCTTTCAGTTAAATTATAATAGTGGTCAGACCCTCTATCTTAGTGTCAACATACTCTGTGTCCTTCCCCTCACCACTAAATAAATGCACTCTTTGTTCTGTCCCCGCTATCCCTAGGGTATCCAATTGCTTATAGGCATATTTCTCTGGTATGTATGTTTTTCTTTAGTGGAATGAATAGACTATAAATCTAGTATGTCAAAGCGCCTAGTAAGCGCCTTGTCTGGTCAATCTGTCAGCACAATGGAGAATATACAAGGGTCAAAGGGTCAGAGGGCCAGAACGTCCCCCAGTAGACCTCCATCACCACGGTCCCATGACCCCTGCCAACATGTGGTCTGTCACTCCAATGCTCAGCCATCCTCCATCTCCACATGTTTATCCATGTATCTTATATTACCACCACACCACTACACTACTCCTCCCTCTGTACTGGTATATCTCTACTACTCCTCCCTCTGTACTGGTATATCTCTACTACTCCTCCCTCTGTACTGGTATATCTCTACTACTCCTCCCTCTGTACTGGTATATCTCTACTACTCCTCCCTCTGTACTGGTATATCTCTACTACTCCTCCCTCTGTACTGGTATATCTCTACTACTCCTCCCTCTGTACTGGTATATCTCTGCTACTCTCACCACTCCTCCCTCTGTACTGGTATTTCTCTACTACTCTCACCACTCCTCCCCCTTGACCCATCTTCCTCTACTGTCTTCACTGCCTCAGCATATGACAACTTCTGCACTACTTTAACCCTGGAAACCTCAACCTGCCTCTCTCACACGGGACATTTCTGATCCCCGGCTCCATGGGCACCCCTACAATTAACACATTCCACTACTTTCCCCAATGATACACATTCCTTTGTCTCATTCCCTTCTGTACACTCCTCACATCTAGGAACCTCCCTTCTACACACTGCTGCCACATGCCCATAAGCTTGACACTTGTAACAACTTAATGTATTCGGCACAGAAGCTCGTACAGGATAACTGATAAAGCCTTATATCACGTTGTCGGGCAAAAACTCAAAAGAACAGACAATGACTCTTCTGTTTCACCACTGTCGCCACCCTGTCTGCTTTGACCAAAACGATGAGCATCACAAACACCGGGAATCTTCTAGAGGTCGACCGATCATGATTTTTTTCAATGCCGATACCGATACAGATTATTGGAGGACAAAGAAAGCCGATACCGATTAATCGGACGATATATATAAAATATATATATATATATATCATAAACACACACACATTTTTGTAATAATGACAATTGCAACAATACTGAATGAACACTTTTATTTTAACTTAATATAATACATAAATACACACACAGCTCTGAAGTGACAATGATACTGAAGAGTCTGCTTAGGAGACAAATACTCTCAACTGTTTGAATAAAAATGGAGTTTAAGTTACCTGTGATGAATGTTGAAAACAAAAACTGTAATTTCTATATGCAGGAAATCCTATTTTAATAATGGGCATGGTAAGAATTGACAACCAAAGTGCGAGTCATAATTCCCTTGACACCTAGCAAAATCTGAAAAGCGGTTCCTTCATTTATTCCATAGGATATTTTTAGATTCACTTAAAATAAGGTCTGTGTTTCGTGTAGGCTTACATCACCGTGCCAATTTTATAACTGTGTAGATATCCATAGGACAAGGTAACTCTGATCAATATTGGCTAAATATAAGCGAAGATAAAAAAAAATTGTAGAGTGGATTTATGAAAATATGTTGACAAACGTTACCTTATCCTAGTGAGATTTACACGGGTATCAAAACGTCGAGGCGGTTTAAGCCTGCACGAAACACAGACCTTATTTGAAGTAGATCAAGACATTCTCTATGGAAGACATGAACGGTAAAATGACGAAGGAACCCCTTTCAAATTCAGCCGCAAGTTATTACAGGAATTATAACGCGTCGACTATTTCTCTCTAAACCATATACCTTTGGCTAATCTGGAAACTATCACCTCGAAAACAAAACGTTTATTCTGTTCCGTATTTTATCTAACGGGTGGCATCCATGAGTCTAAATATTCCTGTTACATTGCACAACCTTCAATGTTGTCATAATTAGGTAAAGTTCTGGCAAATTAGTTCGCAAAGAGCCAGGCGGCCCAAACTGTTGCATATACCCTGACTCTGCGTGCAATGAACGCAAGAGAAATGACACAATTTCACCTGGTTAATATTGCCTGCTAACATGGATTTATTTTAGCTAAATATGCAGGTTTAAAAATATATACTTGTGTATTGATTTTAAGAAAGGCATTGATGTCTATGGTTAAGTACACATTGGAGCAATGACAGTCATTGATTGATTGTTTTTTATAAGATAAGTTTAATGCTAGCTAGCAACTTACCTTAGCTTACTGCATTCGCTAACAGGCAGGCTCCTCGTGGAGTGCAATGTAATCAATGCAAGATTGGATCCCCCGAGCTGACAAGGTAAAAAAATGACAGATTTTTAACCTTGTCAGCTCGGGGGATCCAATCTTGCATTGATTACATTGCACTCCACGAGGAGCCTGCCTGTTAGCGAATGCAGTAAGCTAAGGTAAGTTGCTAGCTAGCATTAAACTTATCTTATAAAAAACAATCAATCAATGACTGTCATTGCTCCATTCCTAGGCCGTCATTGAAAATAAGAATGTGTTCTTAACTGACTTGCCTAGTTAAATAAAGATTAAATTAAGGTAAAAAAATAAAAATAAAAAAGGCAAATCGGCAAAAATACCGATTTCCGATTGTTATGAAAACTTGAAATCGGCCCCGATTAAAATCGCCCATTCCGATTAATCGGTCGACCTCTAGAATCTTCCCTTTCAGTTGGTCAGCTTTCACATTTACCACGGAACGCCTGCTTCCTCTGACCTGCAGAAACACAAACAATTATCACCAGACCACCTCACAATTCCACAGCTTCGAGAACTTCCCCACACCTACCACCTCTGATACTTCACCCTCCTTCACTTCCATTCCTCCTCCTGTCTTCAGCTCTGCTTACACCATTCTTTAACAAATCATCTCCCTATTTTCGGACATTTTTAAGACTCAAGCTCACCCTCTTCCTCCCTCTCTCCCTCTCTCTCTCTTAGACCTCTGCCTCTCCCACTCCATTCCTCCTCCGTATTCCAAGTATACGTCTCCTTATGAAAATACTACACTTCGTTTGACATACAGCTTATCATAAGATACTCTAACTCAAGTCGAGCAAAACCTTGCAATCAAAGCTCTCCCTCGCCCTCCATTTGGCAAATCTAACCATAATTCTATCCTCCTGATTCCTGCTTACAAGCAAAAATTAAAGCAGGAAGCACCAATGACTCGGTCAATAAAAATGTGGTCAGATGAAGCACATGCTAAGCTACAGGACTGTTTTGCTAGCCCAGACTGGAATATGTTCCGGGATTCTTCCGATGTTATTGAGGAGTACACCACAGCAGTCACTGGCTTTATCAATAAGTGCCTCAATGACGTCGTCCCCACAGTGACTGCACGTACATACCCTAACCAGAAGCCATGGATTACAGGCAACATCTGCACTGAGCTAAAGCTGCTGCTTTCAAGGAGCAGGACTCTAACCCGGAAGCTTATAAGAAATCCCGCTATGCCCTCCGACGAACCATCAAACAGGCAAAGTGTCAATACAGGACTAAGATCGGATTGTAGTACACTGGCTCCGACGCTGGTCGGGTGTGGCAGGGCTTGCAAACTATTACAGACTACAAAGGGAAGCACAGCCGAGAGGCGCCCAGTGACACGAGTCTACCAGACAAGCTAAATTACTTCTTTGATCGCGTCGAGGCAAGTAACACTGAAACATGCATGAGAGCATCAGCTGTTCTGGACGACTGTGTGATCACGCTCTCCGCAGCCGATGTGAGTAAGACCTTTAAACAGGTCAACATTCACAAGGCCGCAGGGCCAGACAGATTACCAGGCCTTGTACTACAAGCATGCGCTGACCAACTGGCAAGTGTCTTCACTAACATTTTCAACCTGTCCCTGTCTGAGTCTGTAATTCCAACATGTTTCAAGCAGACCACCATAGTCCCTGTGCCCAAGAACACAAAGGTAACCTGCCTAAATGACTTGACACATTGCACTCACATCTCTAGCCATCTTTTTATTTTACCTTTATTTAACATTCATATGGATTTCACAGGACAGAGACAGACCAGTCATATTGTATCTTTATTTAACTAGGCAAGTCAGTTAAGAACAAATTCTTATCTTCAATGACGGCCTAGAAACAGTGGGTTAACTGCCTTGTTCAGGGAAAGAACGACAGATTTGTACTTTGTCAGCTCGGGGATTCGGTCTTGCAACCTTTCAGTTACTAGTCCAACGCTCTAACTACTAGGCTACGCTGCCGCCCCTAAAAGATGAGCTTTGAAAGGCTGGTCATGGCTCACATCAACACCATTATCCCAGAAACCCTAGACCCACTCCAATTTGCATACCGCCCCAACAGATCCACAGATGATGCAATCTCTATTGCACTCCACACTGCCCTTCCACACCTGGACAAAAGGAACACCTATGTGAGAACGCTATTCATTGACTACAGCTCAGCGTCAACACCATAGTGCCTTCAAAGCTCATCACTAAGCTAAGGACCCTGGGACTAAACACCTACCTCTGCAACTGGACCCTGGACTTCTTGACGGGGCGCCCCCAGGTGGTAAGAGTAGGTAACAATACATCCACCACACTGATCCTCAACACGGGGGCCCCTCAGGGGTGCGTGCTCAGTCCCCTCCTGTACTCCCTGTTCACGCATGACTGCACAGCCAGGCACGCCTCCAACACCATCATTAAGTTTGCCGATGACAACAGTGGTAGGCCTGATCACTGACAACGACGAGACAGCCTGTAGGGAGGAGGTCAGAGACCTGACCGTGTGGTGCAACGACAACAACCTCTCCCTCAACGGGATCAAGACAAAGGAGATGTGGACTACTGGAGAAGGAGGACTGAGCACGCTCCCATTCTCATCGACGGGGCTGTAGTGGAGCAGGTTGAGCGCTTCAAGTTCCTTGGCGTCCACATCACCAACAAACTAACATGGTCCAAGCACACAAAGACAGTCGTGAAGAGGGCACGACAAAACCTATTCCCCCTCAGGAGACTGAAAAGATTTGGCATGGGTCCTCAGATCCTCAAAAGGTTCCACAGCTGCACCAACGAGAGCATCCTGACGGGTTGCTCGGCCTCTGACCGCAAGGCACTTCAGATGGTAGTGCGTACAGCCCAGTACATCACCGGAACAGAGCTTCCTGCCATCCAGGACTTCTATAACAAGCGGTGTCAGAGGAAGGCCCTAAAAATTGTCAAAGACCCCAGCCACCCTAGTCATAGACTGTTCTTTCTGCTACCGCACAGCAAGCGGTACCGGAGCGCCAAGTCTAGGTCCAAGAAGCTTCTAAACAGCTTCTACCCCCAAGCCATAAGACTCCTGAACATCTAATCAGAACATCTAATCAAATAGCTACAATTTGCATTGCCCCCCCCTGCTGCTACTGTTATTATATATGCATAGTCCCTTTAATAACTCTTCCTACATGTACATATTACCTCAACCGGTACCCCCTGTATATAGCCTCACTATTGTTATTTTATTGCTGCTCTTTAAATATTTGTAACTTTTATTTCTTACTTTTTTGGGGGTATTTTTCTTAACTGCATTGTTGGTTAAGGGCTTGTAAGTCAACATTTCACTGTAAGGTCTACTACAGCTGTTGTATTCGGCACATGTGACAAAATTTGACATCTTGTTCTTGCCTTCTTAAAGGGACGCCATTTAACCGGCTGTCACAATCAGCACGAACCAATCAGGATGTAGTGCTCAACAGTGCATCACACTTCAACCATTATCAAAGCTTGAGGAGTTGGTTATTTGAATCAGCTGAAGGAAGGGTGACTTGATATACAATTAGTATAGTATGCCTTCTGTGTTCTGACTGCGATAATCTCTATAGTTGACAAACAAGCTAGCCAGATGAAAAATGATCTAGCTTGCAAGATATATTTTTACCGATGTTTTGATGTGTCAGTCCATTTTCGCAACAAGAGGATGCAGGAGCTCTGAGCCGGAAAATACTATAAGGACACGCCTGGCGCCCAAACCGATATTTCAATTCAGAATATATTAAAATAAGGTAAGGGTCAGGTTTTGGCTAACCGGTTTAAGCGTCAGCTAGCGTCAGCGTCAGCTAATGTCACTTACTGTACTGAAGTGTCAATCACTTTTTACAGACTAAATAATACCCACCTTTTCCTGAGCCAAGATCACTTTCTGAGTCAAAATGCAAGCCAAGATACACCGCTCTGATTGACTTAGAAAACATAAGCCTATGCAACATTAACCAATTAAAAACATTCTGTAGCAGTTTGTGTAGTAGGCTATTGGCTCAATACATTATCACTCCATATTGGCTACGCTTGAATTTCCCTGCCAATGTTGTTCTTCTCAAATTATATTTCTAAATTGTAGGTATATGATCACACTGGTATCATTTGTTGTATTACTTTTGTGGCGATTTAAGCATGTAAATCTTGATGTGGCAAAAAATAAGAAATGATGCATGCCAGCAGAGTCCCAACACAACACTAAACAATACATAAATTGCACTATAACGGTGACAGATGGTGCCCACAAACTGTTAGGGCCTACATAAAGCTGTTCCAACTGCAGAGTCCCCACAGCAGAGTCCCCACAGCAGAGTCCCCACAGCAGAGTCCCCACAGCAGAGTCCCCACAGCAGAGTCCCCACAGCAGAGTCCCCACAGCAGAGTCCCCACAGCAGAGTCCCCACAGCAGAGTCCCGACACCTTACCACTGCTACACCTGGCTATCAGCGGAGTCCCAACAGCAGAGTCCCAACAGCAGAGTCCCAACAGCAGAGTCCCAACAGCAGAGTCCCAACAGCAGAGTCCCAACAGCAGAGTCCCAACAGCAGAGTCCCGACAGCAGAGTCCCGACAGCAGAGTCCCAACAGCAGAGTCCCAACAGCAGAGTCCCAACAGCAGAGTCCCAACAGCAGAGTCCCAACAGCAGAATCCCAACAGCAGAATCCCAACAGCAGAGTCCCAACAGCAGAGTCCCAACAGCAGAGTCCCAACAGCAGAGTCCCAACAGCAGAGTCCCAACAGCAGAGTCCCAACAGCAGAGTCCCAACACCTTACCACTGCTACACCTGGTTATCAGCGGAGCCTTGTCTGGCAGCAAAACAGTTAATTCAGCCTCATTTACTGCCTTTAAAAAAAACATAGCTGATATGGTTGACTTGGTTAAACAAATATGGTTTCTACTGACAATTGAGATGTACAAACTATGGCATAAGGCACAGGTGTCAAACTCATTCCACGGGGAGCCGAGTGTCTGCGGGTTTTCACTCCTCCCTTGTACTTGATTGATGAATTAACATCACTAATTAGTTAGGAACTCCCCACACCTGGTTGTCTAGGGCTTTATTGAAAGGAAAAAACAAAAACCTGCAGACACTAGGCCCTCCGTGGAATGAGTTTGACACCCCTGGCATAAGGGAACGACGAGCTGATAAGAGGCAATCCCTAATTTCGATTAAGACAATGAGCGAGCTAGGACGGATGTTGTCGGTATAACTACCATATTTTTTTTTTTTTTTTAAATGTACAGCGACAGAATTCAGAACATGGGCCGTTGTTACAGTATTCTCCCTGTAAACCAAGTCAGAACCGTAGGATAAATAAAGGGGGCATATGAGCAGACAATGAAAGCTCTTACAATATTTGATGATTACATTTCTCTAAAACAGACTATAGGCTACATGTGCACCGCCAAGTCACCACCACCAACTAGGTGAAATGAAGAGGTGAAAAGGGACCCAAATTATTAGGGTGAGGCACATGGGCTACTAACAGCTTACTACACAACATACACTTAGTATTACTTTCTCAGCTACAGTATACATATCTCCCTGGCATATTACATCATTTATACAGCAGCATACAAGACATTTTATTGACTCACCTTGTTCTGCTCACTTCCTTCCAAACCACTCATTGTTGAATTTGCGAATTCCAAATTGTTGTGTAATGTTTATGTCCAATGAGCACCGATACATTATGTCTAGAATTTCTCTGCATTATTCACCTTCATATGACAAGGATTGAAAAGGATTTAGATTGTAGATTTTGAAAATATGTTGTCATCAGTCCAATCAAAGCTACTGTATATAACGTGATTTGACATTTTATCTGTGGCCAATGACCTTGAGCCTTCATGGATGGGCATTTATGTAACTATGGCTACAATGTTCCAAGTCTAACCTGACTTCCCAGTGACGTAGTGTCCCCATGAGTGACAGAACGCTTAGCCAATCACGATGCAACGCTCCTTATTTTCCCGCTGGCTGCCCCACCACCACAGAAAGCACTGAGCTGGGCTGAAACACCTGCATTTTGGAGCTGTCTTACTCAAGAAAACAAAAAACACCATGTTTGTATGTGCCTTTATTAACTTCATGATGTTGTAGCGGTATTTATTAGAGAGGGATAAAGAAAGATTTTGTTCTGGAGCCAGGCAGGTATTAACCATGCCGAAAGGAAAAGAGTAGAATAGAGAGAGTACCACTACCAGACCCACACACATCAGCAGAAGAGACTGCCTAGAGTGAAGCCTGTTGACCAGATAGTCAGTGGAGAGAAAAGAGAATACCCACCCTATAAAACCCACAGCACAGGGGTAACCCCACCCAGAATACCTCATATAATAATAATGGCAGAGCAATTTAACAGCAACTTCATACCAGAAAGAACCCAGTCATCAACAGAGGATTTGCAATAATCTGTATTATTTTCCAGTGGAGGAGTGCAGAGGGTATGAATGTGGAGGGTGTTCATAGACACAAAGGCCTTAAAAATGTCCACAATCTTCTCGGCCACATGCCCTTAGTACACCCCACCTCAATAAAGTTCAAATAACAATACACAACTTGCAAGCAACCTCCCTTTTAACTAAAATGTCCACCCAAATACTTCTGGCAGGGCAATAATAGTCCAGCTCCAATGAACTTCACTGGGAAGTGCATTAGGAAAATAGAGAGTCTGTTGCAGGATAAAGCACTGGAACGATAGAGGGAAGAGAAAGAGAGAAAGGGAACCAGAGAGATCTTAGCTGTGGTCTTCAGGCGTGCCGGTGTACTGTCTGACTGTCCGAGGGTTTGTTGGTTTGTATGTTAAAGCTTCGTAACAATGTTGCTACTAATCTATGCGATCCATAACCGGCGCGGTCCCAAACGATAACAACCACCACCTAGAGCTGTCACACCGAGGATTGAGTTAAATACTTTATAAACTACACACGCTGAAAACAAACAAAACTTCTGCAGCATAGCACACACAATCAAACTGTCGCGCCACCCAAGATCTCCTCCCCAAAGAGCTGAACGAGCTGTCTTTATCTTCTCCTTCCTTACTGCGCATGCGCTCTTAAAGTGGCAGCGCACGGTGAAGGCTCCGTGCAGGATTTCGCCACAATGTATCTATATGTTCTTACATTGTTTGCAAACTGATGTGACATGTATTAATGCCAAAATCACATGCAAAACAGGCAAGCACCTCCCAAAAAACTATTTCCACCTGCCCTGAATGACAGGTCGCCACTGCTCGTGAGGCTGCCCCTCACACGACTCACCGTCCCCCCTCACACGACTCACCGTCCCCCCTCACACGACTCACCGTCGCCCCTCACACGACTCACCGTCGCCCCTCACACGACTCACCGTCGCCCCTCACACGACTCACCGTCGCCCCTCACACGACTCACCGTCGCCCCTCACACGACTCACCGTCCCCCCTCACACGACTCACCGTCGCCCCTCACACGACTCACCGTCGCCCCTCACACGACTCACCGTCCCCCCTCACACGACTCACCGTCGCCCCTCCCTCCGCTGAGAAAAGGGGACCGTCTTCCAGCTGATGGCCAAACGTCACACTGTATTATTTCTTCCTCATGCACCAATTCATGTTGTTCCTCCTATGACCAGAGGAGTCTTCCTCATGCACCAATTCATGTTGTTCCTCCTATGACCAGTAGAGTCTTCCTCATGCACCAATTCATGTTGTTCCTCCTATGACCAGAGGAGTCTTCCTCATGCACCAATTCATGTTGTTCCTCCTATGACCAGAGGAGTCTTCCTCATGCACCAATTCATGTTGTTCCTCCTATGACCAGAGGAGTCTTCCTCACGCACCAATTCATGTTGTTCCTCCTATGACCAGGGGAGTCTTCCTCATGCACCAATTCATGTTGTTCCTCCTATGACCAGAGGAGTCTTCCTCATGCACCAATTCATGTTGTTCCTCCTGTGACCAGAGGAGTCTTCCTCATGCACCAATTCATGTTGTTCCTCCTATGACCAGAGGAGTCTTCCTCACGCACCAATTCATGTTGTTCCTCCTATGACCAGAGGAGTCTTCCTCATGCACCAATTCATGTTGTTCCTCCTATGACCAGAGGAGTCTTCCTCATGCACCAATTCATGTTGTTCCTCCTATGACCAGAGGAGTCTTCCTCATGCACCAATTCATGTTGTTCCTCCTATGACCAGAGAAGTTGAAATATTCCTCAATATTAAAAAAGACAAGCAGCAAATAACGTAAGCTTATCGAAACGAGCATTTATTGGCTCATAAAATTGTTGAAGAAAGCGTTGACAGTGCTGAAAAACAACTGAAACATGAAGTTACTCCTAAAAACAGCAGCTCTTTGCTGTATTCATTGAGTCTCTCTAGTCATGGTTTTAAACGTTTTGAAATCCGACAATAACAACTTTCCTGTGAATTCGAGACTTCTTTCTATTGGTGTGAGGAAACTGCTGACAAAGTTATCTGACCTCTGATTTGCTGTGTGTTCGAGGCTGCTTTCTATTGGTGTGAGGAAACTGCTGACAAAGTTATCTGACCTCTGATTTGCTGTGTGTTCGAGGCTGCTTTCTATTGGTGTGAGGAAACTGCTGACAAAGTTATCTGACCTCTGATTTGCTGTGTGTTCGAGGCTGCTTTCTATTGGTGTGAGGAAACTGCTGACAAAGTTATCTGACCTCTGATTTGCTGTGTGTTCGAGGCTTCTTTCTATTGGTGTGAGGGAACTGCTGACACGGTGATCTGACCTCTGATTTGCTGTGTGTTCGAGGCTTCTTTCTATTGGTGTGAGGGAACTGCTGACACGGTGATCTGACCTCTGATTTGCTGTAAATTATTGCATTTAAGCCAAATTGTATTTTTAATGGACAGTGTGCGGGTCTCCATCTCTTCCAGTATTCTTATTAACTCCTACACACCTGGAACACACCTGGAACACACCCTATTCAGTAGTAAAGACCAAAGAGCGCAGCCTCTTATCATTCATTATAATCCGCATTTCCTGTTGCTGCAGGGTTCATTTCCTGCTGTCGCAAACTGGTTCAAATTAAGACCCTGCACCAGTATACAGTAGGAAGGTCTGTGTGGCTCAGTTGGTAGAGCACGGCGTTTTCATCATTGTGGGTTCGATTCCCATATGAAAATGTGTGCACTCACTACTGTAGTGGCTCTGGATCAGAGAGTCTGCTAAATGACTCACTACCGTAGTGGCTCTGGATCAGAGAGTCTGCTAAATGACTCACTACCGTAGTGTCTCTGGATCAGAGAGTCTGCTAAATGACTCACTACTGTAGTGACTCTGGATCAGAGAGTCTGCTAAATGACTCACTACTGTAGTGGCTCTGGATCAGAGAGTCTGCTAAATGACTCACTACTGTAGTGGCTCTGGATCAGAGAGTCTGCTAAATGACTCACTACTGTAGTGGCTCTGGATCAGAGAGTCTGCTAAATGACTCACTACTGTAGTGGCTCTGGATCAGAGAGTCTGCTAAATGACTCACTACTGTAGTGGCTCTGGATCAGAGAGTCTGCTAAATGACTCACTACTGTAGTGACTCTGGATAAGAGAGTCTGCTAAATGACTCACTACTGTAGTGGCTCTGGATCAGAGATTCTGCTAAATGACTCCCTTCTGTAGTGGTTCTGGATCAGAGAGTCTGCTAAATGACTCACTACTGTAGTGACTCTGGATCAGAGAGTCTGCTAAATGACTCACTACTGTAGTGGCTCTGGATCAGAGAGTCTGCTAAATAACTATGTTTTGTGATTAAGCAGCTTAGGTATATGGTGGACAAATAATCACTTGAGCTTCTAAAATTCATCATAAAAGATACATTTTATTTATCCCAACTAGGACATGCTGTATCATGCTAATTAATAATTGATTTAGACCGTCGATCAAAGTCCTGCATAGGTACTCACACTGAGTGTACAAAACATTAGGAACACCTTCCTAATATTGAGTTCCTCTCTCTTTCGCCCTCAGAACAGCCTCAATTCGTCAGGGCATGGACTCTACAAGGTGTGGAAAGCGTTCCACAGGGATTCTGGTCCCATGTTGACTCCAATGCTTCCCACAGTTGTGTCAAGTTGGCTGGATGTCCTTTGGGTGGTGGACCATTCTTGATACACACAGGAAACTGTTGAGCGTGAAAAACCCAGCAGCATTGCAATTCTTGACTCAAACCGATGTGCCTGGCACCTACTACCAAACCCCGTTCAAAGGCACTTACATATTTTGTCTTTCCCATTCACCCTCTGAATGGCACACAGACACAATCCATGTCTCAAGGCTTAAAAATCCTTCTTTAACCCGTCTCCTCCCCTTCATCTACACTGATTGAAATGGATTTAACAGGTGACATCAGTAAGGAATCATATCTTTCACCTGGATTCACCTGGTCAGTCTGTCATGGAAAGAGCAGGTGTTCCTAATGTTTTGTTCACTCAGTGATCATTGGTGTTTGTTGGGTTGAACTCATTGCTTAATAAATAGTTAATTTCAGCTCCTTCACTCCTATCAATACAATAAGGCACTGGGCCAATATAATCTCTTAACATATTGAACTATAATATGTCCTTGTTTTTTTGCAATACTTTTGCTCTGGCCCTATTTCCAATATAGTGCACTACTTTGTCCAGGCCCTATTTCCAATATAGTGCACTACTTTGTTCAGGCCCTATTTCCAATATAGTGCACTACTTTGTTCAGGCCCTATTTCCAATATAGTGCACTACTTTGTTCAGGCCCTATTTCCAATATAGTGCACTACTTTGTTCAGGCCCTATTTCCAATATAGTGCACTACTTTGTTCAGGCCCTATTTCCAATATAGTGCACTACTTTGTTCAGGCCCTATTTCCAATATAGTGCACTACTTTGTTCAGGCCCTATTTCCAATATAGTGCACTACTTTGTTCAGGCCCTATTTCCAATATAGTGCACTACTTTGTTCAGGCCCTATTTCCAATATAGTGCACTACTTTGTCCAGGCTGTGTAATTATTCTTCAAGCTGCGTCACGCTACAGAAACAGTAGATCGCCAGAACCGCCCAAAAGGACAGGGGCCAAAGACAAGGTTACTCACTTTGACTTAATATATATAAACATGGTGTCATTTCAGACAACCTATCCTCAACCCTAGTTGTTAATTCTTCATCCTCCAGGCCATGAACAGAGCTGAGACGGCCACTACAGCAGCCCCCAGAAGATAATAGCTCTCTCCTATCGCTCTCTCTTGCTTCAGTTCAGGAACAGCTCTAGCCTCCATCAGGACCTCTGCCCCCATAGGCCCCAGGGGATGACGGTTCTCCGCCGAGGAAGAGCCGTTGACGAAGGGGACAAAGCCAGTAGGAGCTGGAGCATCAGGATGTTTGGTTGAGGGGCTGGCGTCTTGGCCGTTAACGATCATAATCAGACCCTGAGATTGGCCGTGCTGGTTCGGACCAGACGACAGGTCAAGGGCGGTAGATCCAGAGAGAGGTGTGATCTGAGATTGGCTATTGTGGTTCTGAACTGGTGGGGGTGTTTCAGACACACCCACATCATTATTACCCAGCATGCTCTGTGTTTGGCCATCTTGATTCCATTTACATGGCTCCTCGGACATGTGGACTACAATACCCAGCATGCTCGGTGTCTGGCCGTCGTTGTTCTGAATGGACGCTTCCTCAGACACGTGAACAACATTGAGCAGCACCTCCTGGTCCCCCAGGGAGCTCATGCAGTGGGACTCGTAGGTGTCCTCCTGGGGCTCGTTATGGGACAGGGGTTCTGTAATTTCCTCAGGAACTCCATTCTCCTGACATGGCAGAGGGGTGGAAGTAGTGACGGGGTCTGGGACCACAACAGGACTGTTCACATCAGCTGTAGCAAGTACCAGGTGTGACACAGACATCTGTAGACGCGTTGAATCTCCTGAGTATGGCTGGCTGTCCATGACCTCACTGCGGAGGACTTCAGGCTTGCTGAAGTTCACGTCATCCTCATTCATGGAGGTATCCACCGGGGGTAGGGCCGTGGCGGCGGAGAAGTGCTGGATCTGAGGCGGCTCAGTGTGCTGGTCATCTTCAGTCACCTGCAGGAGAAATCTCTTTTAGCTTCTCAATGTTTTCACTATGTTCAGTTTCAGGCATATTTCAAAAAAGTGTAGATGGGGTCAACAGATTTCATTTCATTAGCAACTTGAATTCAGATAGATTGAATCTACTCAGCAAGCATGAAAAATTACAAAGCATTTTATTAACCAAACACACAGATCATAGGCAGAACCTACCGAACGTAACACACCCAAAGCTGATTTGAAAGAGCTCGAGGCAAAACTGTAGAAACAGGAAAATCCAACAAACCAATACTATTATTTACCTGGGTTGGATCAGAGTCTACAGCCTCCTGGTGGAAGGTAGGCTCATTTACCTGGGTTGGATCAGTCTACAGCCTCCTGGTGGAAGGTAGACTCATTTACCTGGGTTGGATCGGAGTCTTCTTCAGCCTCCTGGTGGAAGGTAGGCTCATTTACCTGGGTTGGATCAGAGTCTACAGCCTCCTGGTGCAAGGTAGGCTCATTTACCTGGGTTGGATCAGAGTCTACAGCCTCCTGGTGGAAGGTAGACTCATTTACCTGGGTTGGATCGGAGTCTTCTTCAGCCTCCTGGTGGAAGGTAGGCTCATTTACCTGGGTTGGATCAGAGTCTACAGCCTCCTGGTGGAAGGTAGGCTCATTTACCTGGGTTGGATCAGAGTCTACAGCCTCCTGGTGGAAGGTAGGATCATTTACCTGGGTTGGATCGGAGTCTACAGCCTCCTGGTGGAAGGTAGGCTCATTTACCTGGGTTGGATCAGAGTCTTCTTCAGCCTCCTGGTGGAAGGTAGACTCATTTACCTGGGTTGGATCGGAGTCTTCTACAGCCTCCTGGTGGAAGGTAGGCTCATTTACCTGGGTTGGATCAGTCTTCTACAGCCTCCTGGTGCAAGGTAGACTCATTTACCTGGGTTGGATCAGAGTCTACAGCCTCCTGGTGGAAGGTAGACTCATTTACCTGGGTTGGATCAGAGTCTACAGCCTCCTGGTGGAAGGTAGGCTCATTTACCTGGGTTGGATCAGAGTCTACAGCCTCCTGGTGGAAGGCAGGCTCATTTACCTGGGTTGGATCAGAGTCTACAGCCTCCTGGTGGAAGGTAGGCTCATTTACCTGGGTTGGATCAGTCTACAGCCTCCTGGTGGAAGGTAGGCTCATTTACCTGGGTTGGATCAGTCTACAGCCTCCTGGTGGAAGGTAGGCTCATTTACCTGGGTTGGATCAGAGTCTACAGCCTCCTGGTGGAAGGTAGACTCATTTACCTGGGTTGGATCAGAGTCTTCTACAGCCTCCTGGTAGAAGGTAGACTCATTTACCTGGGTTGGATCAGAGTCTACAGCCTCCTGGTGGAAGGTAGACTCATTTACCTGGGTTGGATCAGAGTCTACAGCCTCCTGGTGGACGGTAGGCTCATTTACCTGGGTTGGATCAGAGTCTACAGCCTCCTGGTGGAAGGTAGGCTCATTTACCTGGGTTGGATCAGAGTCTACAGCCTCCTGGTGGAAGGTAGACTCATTTACCTGGGTTGGCTCAGAGTCTACAGTCTCCTGGTGGAAGGTAGGCTCATTTACCTGGGTTGGATCAGAGTCTTCTTCAGCCTCCTGGTGGAAGGTAGGCTGATTTACCTGGGTTGGATCAGAGTCTACAGCCTCCTGGTGGAAGGTAGGCTCATTTACCTGGGTTGGATCAGAGTCTACAGCCTCCTGGTGGAAGGTAGGCTCATTTACCTGGGTTGGATCAGAGTCTACAGTCTCCTGGTGGAAGGTAGGCTCATTTACCTGGGTTGGATCAGAGTCTTCTACAGCCTCCTGGTGGAAGGTAGACTCATTTACCTGGGTTGGATCAGAGTCTACAGCCTCCTGGTGGAAGGTAGGATCATTTACCTGGGTTGGATCGGAGTCTACAGCCTCCTGGTGGAAGGTAGGCTCATTTACCTGGGTTGGATCAGAGTCTACAGCCTCCTGGTGGAAGGTAGGCTCATTTACCTGGGTTGGATCAGAGTCTACAGCCTCCTGGTGGAAGGTAGGCTCATTTACCTGGGTTGGATCAGAGTCTACAGCCTCCTGGTGGAAGGTAGGCTCATTTACCTGGGTTGGATCAGAGTCTACAGCCTCCTGGTGGAAGGTAGGCTCATTTACCCGGGTTGGATCAGTCTACAGCCTCCTGGTGGAAGGTAGGCTCATTTACCTGGGTTGGATCAGTCTACAGCCTCCTGGTGGAAGGTAGGCTCATTTACCTGGGTTGGATCAGAGTCTACAGCCTCCTGGTGGAAGGTAGACTCATTTACCTGGGTTGGATCAGAGTCTTCTACAGCCTCCTGGTAGAAGGTAGACTCATTTACCTGGGTTGGATCAGAGTCTACAGCCTCCTGGTGGAAGGTAGACTCATTTACCTGGGTTGGATCAGAGTCTACAGCCTCCTGGTGGACGGTAGGCTCATTTACCTGGGTTGGATCAGAGTCTACAGCCTCCTGGTGGAAGGTAGGCTCATTTACCTGGGTTGGATCAGAGTCTACAGCCTCCTGGTGGAAGGTAGACTCATTTACCTGGGTTGGATCAGAGTCTTCTACAGCCTCCTGGTGGAAGGTAGGCTCATTTACCTGGGTTGGATCAGAGTCTTCTACAGCCTCCTGGTGGAAGGTAGACTCATTTACCTGGGTTGGATCAGAGTCTACAGCCTCCTGGTGGACGGTAGGCTCATTTACCTGGGTTGGATCAGAGTCTTCTACAGCCTCCTGGTGGAAGCTAGTCTCGTTGACTGTGTGTGGCGAGGTGTCCTGAACTGGACGTCTCTCAGGGGACTGGAATGTGGCCCAGGCAGCAGGGGTGGATTCAGTTTGGGACAGGGCTAGGTGTGAGACAGGCAACGTGGGAGTGATTTCAGTTACAGCTGGGATTAGGTCTGAACCAGACAAGGAAGGAGTGGTTTCAGACAGGGCTATCGGTGTTGGAGCATCACTATGAGAGGAGTTGTCCTCCAGACTGACGACGTCAATAGGACCAGGCCGGGATGAAGCTGGAGGTTCAGAGATCCCTGTGGGCTCGTCCGCTGAGACGGGAGACGGAGGGGCTGCCTGCGGGGCAGCGACAGGAGAAGGTGCTGCCTCTGAGGCTATGTCAGGGCTCACTGCTGCTTCGGGAGCATGTGACGCTGGCTCTGAAGAGGAGCCAGCCACGGGAGCCTCAGGAACTAAGCTTGGAGGGGCTTCTGGCTGGGCAGCCACTACAGGAGGTGGCAAAACCTCTGGGGCTACTTCAGGAGGGAGTGAAGCCTCAGGCGGGGCTACCGCCAGTGGGGCAGATACCGCCGGTGGGGCTGGATGAGCTGGGAGGACCAGAGAATATGGCGACCCCTCAGAGCTGGTAGAAGGAATTGGATGAACATGGGTCTTGACTGCGGTGGTAGCAGCAGCTGAAGGAGGGTAGGGATCTAGGGAGTAAGAGAAACACTTAACAGATTGAGGCATATCACCAGTCCTCACACATAATAAGCACCATGTTCTACAGAACATTTACTGTAATAGTGGAAGAAACCTTGGATTTGATTTTACAGTTCTGGGCAGCATTCAATTACGTCAACTGTTGATTGAGAAATAGCACACACACACACACACACACACACACACACACACACACACACACACACACACGTTCTCTGTCATCATATCCACAATGTTGAACTGAGTCACAACAGAGATCCTAGGTGTCCAGTTTTAAACTGAAATAAGGTTTGATTTGTGTGTGACTTACTGCTCTGGTTGTGCTTGTTCCACTCTGCCCTCAGTTCCTCAGCCAGATCCTGATGCTCCAACGTCTCCAGGCCTGATATCAACTCTTCTGGCCAGTTCATTCTCTTCTGCACATAGTCCAGCAGGAGTTGCATGGCTGCATAGTTACCAGAAAAGTCCTTCTTGGCCTGGATCTCCTCCTGAAAGTACAACAAACAAAAAATTATTATTTAATAAAAATAAAACACATTAGAAAATATAGTTCATATATTCATTTACCAGGTACATAATCTGGTTCAGACTATACATCAAATAAAAATTGTGATAATTGGATTGATAATCTGAATAAAATGTCCTAAATGCCCAACAACATCTAACCAACTACCCACCCAGCCAAAAGCTACCCACCCAGCCAAAAGCTACGCCCCCAGCCAGTAGCTACTCACCCAGCCAAAAGCTACGCACCCTGCCAAAAGCTACGCACCCAGCCAGTAGCTACGCACCCAGCCAGTAGCTACGCACCCAGCCAGTAGCTACGCACCCAGCCAGTAGCTACGCACCCAGCCAGTAGCTACGCACCCAGCCAGTAGCTACGCACCCAGCCAGTAGCTACGCACCCAGCCAGTAGCTACGCACCCAGCCAGTAGCTACGCACCCAGCCAGTAGCTACTCACCCAGCCAGTAGCTACGCACCCAGCCAGTAGCTACGCACCCAGCCAGTAGCTACGCACCCAGCCAGTAGCTACGCACCCAGCCAGTAGCTACGCACCCAGCCAGTAGCTACACACCCAGCCAGTAGCTACACACCCAGCCAGTAGCTACTCACCCAGCCAGTAGCTACTCACCCAGCCAGTAGCTACTCACCCAGCCAGTAGCTACTCACCCAGCCAGTAGCTACTCACCCAGCCAGTAGCTACTCACCCAGCCAGTAGCTACTCACCCAGCTAGCCACCCTGCCAAAAGCTACTCACCTTGTCAGAAAGTGTAAGGCAAGGGAGATTGGGCATGAGCTCTATAGCTTTCACTCTGCTCACAAACACCCCCATTCTGCGCCGCAGGTGCAGAGACAGTTTTTCACGGCTGAACGACGACATCACGTGCTGTGGAGAGAGCAGGAGAAGGAGACATGACCATAGTGACATCACGTGCTGTGGAGAGAGCAGGAGAAGGAGACATGACCATAGTGACATCACGTGCTGTGGAGAGAGAAGGAGAAGGAGACATGACCATAGTGACATCACGTGCTGTGGAGAGAGCAGGAGACATGACCAGTGACATCACGTGCTGTGGAGAGAGCAGGAGAAGGAGACATGACCATAGTGACATCACGTGCTGTGGAGAGAGCAGGAGAAGGAGACATGACCATAGTGACATCACGTGCTGTGGAGAGAGCAGGAGAAGGAGACATGACCATAGTGACATCACGTGCTGTGGAGAGAGCAGGAGAAGGAGACATGACCATAGTGACATCACGTGCTGTGGAGAGAGAAGGAGACATGACCATAGTGACATCACGTGCTGTGGAGAGAGAAGGAGACATGACCATAGTGACATCACGTGCTGTGGAGAGAGAAGGAGACATGACCATAGTGACATCACGTGCTGTGGAGAGAGTAGGAGAAGGAGACATGACCATAGTGACATCACGTGCTGTGGAGAGAGAAGGAGACATGACCATAGTGACATCACGTGCTGTGGAGAGAGCAGGAGAAGGAGACATGACCATAGTGACATCACGTGCTGTGGAGAGAGCAGGAGAAATGACCATAGTGACATCACGTGCTGTGGAGAGAGCAGGAGAAGGAGACATAACCATAGTGACATCACGTGCTGTGGAGAGAGCAGGAGAAATGACCATAGTGACATCACGTGCTGTGGAGAGAGCAGGAGAAGGAGACATAACCATAGTGACATCACGTGCTGTGGAGAGAGCAGGAGAAATGACTATAGTGACATCACGTGCTGTGGAGAGAGCAGGAGAAGGAGACATGACCATAGTGACATCACGTGCTGTGGAGAGAGCAGGAGAAGGAGACATGACCATAGTGACATCACGTGCTGTGGAGAGAGAAGGAGACATGACCATAGTGACATCACGTGCTGTGGAGAGAGCAGGAGAAGGAGACATGACCATAGTGACATCACGTGCTGTGGAGAGAGCAGGAGACATGACCATAGTGACATCACGTGCTGTGGAGAGAGAAGGAGACATGACCATAGTGACATCACGTGCTGTGGAGAGAGAAGGAGACATGACCATAGTGACATCACGTGCTGTGGAGAGAGAAGGAGACATGACCATAGTGACATCACGTGCTGTGGAGAGAGCAGGAGAAGGAGACATGACCATAGTGACATCACGTGCTGTGGAGAGAGCAGGAGAAGGAGACATGACCATAGTGACATCACGTGCTGTGGAGAGAGCAGGAGAAGGAGACATGACCATAGTGACATCACGTGCTGTGGAGAGAGAAGGAGACATGACCATAGTGACATCACGTGCTGTGGAGAGAGAAGGAGACATGACCATAGTGACATCACGTGCTGTGGAGAGAGCAGGAGAAGGAGACATGACCATAGTGACATCACGTGCTGTGGAGAGAGCAGGAGAAGGAGACATGACCATAGTGACATCACGTGCTGTGGAGAGAGAAGGAGACATGACCATAGTGACATCACGTGCTGTGGAGAGAGCAGGAGAAGGAGACATGACTATTGTGGCTATGATGCAGGTTGATGCTCAAGCTGTAAAACGAGCTACAACCATGCAGGGTTGTTACCTGGTCTCTCAGATGGATATATTCTACCTCAGTACGGACCTCAAACGGATCCTATTGGCAGCTGTTGAACCCTGAAATGGAAGAAAAAGGTTAAAAAACACATAGTATGTCAGATGATACAAGACTCATGTTGCAGCATGAATACAGGCAACACAACTGCTGAAGATGAAACAGAAACCAAGATAGTAGTCACTGCTGCTCTGTCTGGTAATTGTTCAGGGCAATGAAAAGAGAGACAGGCCTTGTCTAGTAACTAATTAATGACCTCCAGACTCTCAGGAGAGCTTAATATCACAAGCCAAGGAGCTTTAGTCTAGCTGAGGAAAACTCCCGTGGCACCCTATTCCCCCCTACGAGCCCTTGTCAAAAGTAGTGCCCTGTATCTGAGACGCAGCCAAGGGACCTCCACTAGAACCAGGGAAAACACCCAGAGCTCTGTCTACCGCTAAGGACCTCCACTAGAACCAGGGAACACACCACAAATAAGCTACAAATAAGAAAAGGTGCTTGAAATGAAAACCGAGATGACTGCATTAAAATATAAACAGTAGGCTATAAGTGTTTATCATATTGAAATACATTTCATGTTCAATCTATTCATTTCTATTTTCCTACGTCTGTAATTTGTCTCAATATATTATAGAATTTGCAACACCTTAAATATAACTAGGCAAGTCAGTTAAGAACAAATTCTTATTTACAATGACAGCCTAACCCGGCCTAACCCGGATGTGCGCCGCCCTACGGGACTTCAATCACGGCCGGTTGTGATACAGCCTGCAATGAGGAACCTAATCTGTGAGTTTGTGCATTTTTATTGGGTAAACATTAGAATAAGCTGCCTCAATACGTGCAGCCGTAGGTGGTAATATCTCTAGAAGCTGATCCATCGTCAGCATTTCGAAATAATTCTAATGTTAAGGAAAGATTTGAATAGAGAAATCTGATCTGAGAGCAGCATTCCCTTCCTTTCGATCCAAATCAGTATCGACACATGCTCCAACTCCACATTTAGCAACCGTTCCCTCTGCGTGGGGTTTCGGAAACAGCATGGTGCATCTTTCCTACAACGACCGAAGACGTATTGTTAAAAACACTGCTAAACCCCATGGCTAAATCGGGCCCAGACATTTAGAGCAGAGGAGAAACATTGTTTATTGAATACACTTTAAATCCTTCTCTGTTCATACCTATACACAGACACACTGCCAGATAAGCTGTTGTTGTTATGTTCAATAAGGAAGGAGGAAGCCCTTCATTCATAGGACATCTAGTCTATATAAGCCTACTGCAAAATGGCACCCTATCCGATATCTAGCGCACTACCTTTGCCCATGGCGCATTGGGCTGTGGTCAAAAGTTGTGCACTATATAGGGCATCGTAACTCAGGGATGTGGTGCACTAGATAATAGGAACTCCTTAATTCCCAGGAAGTCCTCTCTACATGGCCGGCTACACAGCCGTACCAGGAAGTTCTCTCTACATGGCCGGCTACACAGCCGTACCGGGAAGTCCTCTCTACATGGCCCGCTACACAGCCGTACCAGGAAGTTCTCTCTACATGGCCCGCTACACAGCCGTAGCAGGAAGTCCTCTCTACATGGCCCGCTACACAGCCGTAGCAGGAAGTCCTCTCTACATGGCCCGCTACACAGCCGTACCAGGAAGTCCTCTCTACATGGCCCACTACACAGCCGTACCAGGAAGTCCTCTCTACATGGCCCACTACACAGCCGTACCAGGAAGTCCTCTCTACATGGCCCACTACAGCCGTATCACTGATAGCTGCTTTCTTTCTAGCTAGCACGTTTACCAAAACAGTGGCAGGGTGGCCGCTTTGTTGTTTGAACTGCAGATTTTCAGATTAAAAGTTGACAGTCGAAATCTAGCAGGTTGATTTAAACCCCGGAGAGAGTGTCCCAACATAGGAGACCGTCAGGGTTGATTTAAACCCCGGAGAGTGTGTCCCAACCTAGGAGACCGTCAGGATTGATTTAAACCCCGGAGAGTGTGTCCCAACCTAGGAGACCTTCAGGGTTGATTTAAACCCCGGAGAGTGTGTCCCAACCTAGGAGACAGTCAGGGTTGATTTAAACCCCGGAGAGTGTGTCCCAACCTAGGAGACAGTCAGGGTTGATTTAAACCCCGGAGAGAGTGTCCCAACCTAGGAGACCGTCAGGATTGATTTAAACCCCGGAGAGTGTGTCCCAACCTAGGAGACAGTCAGGATTGATTTAAACCCCGGAGAGAGCGTCCCAACCTAGGAGACAGTCAGGATTGATTTAAACCCCGGAGAGAGCGCCCCGGCCTAGGAGACAGTCAGGGTTGATTTAAACCCCGGAGAGAGCGTCCCAACCTAGGAGACAGTCAGGGTTGATTTAAACCCCGGAGAGAGCGTCCCGGCCTAGGAGACAGTCAGGGTTGATTTAAACCCCGGAGAGTGTGTCCCAACCTAGGAGACAGTCAGGGTTGATTTAAACCCCGGAGAGAGCGTCCCGGCCTAGGAGACAGTCAGGGTTGATTTAAACCCCGGAGAGTGTGTCCCAACCTAGGAGACAGTCAGGGTTGATTTAAACCCCGGAGAGTGTGTCCCAACCTAGGAGACAGTCAGGGTTGATTTAAACCCCGGAGAGAGTGTCCCAACCTAGGAGACCGTCAGGATTGATTTAAACCCCGGAGAGTGTGTCCCAACCTAGGAGACCTTCAGGGTTGATTTAAACCCCGGAGAGAGCGTCCCGGCCTAGGAGACAGTCAGGGTTGATTTAAACCCCGGAGAGAGCGTCCCGGCCTAGGAGACAGTCAGGGTTGATTTAAACCCCGGAGAGAGTGTCCCGGCCTAGGAGACAGTCAGGGTTGATTTAAACCCCGGAGAGAGTGTCCCGGCCTAGGAGACAGTCAGGGTTGATTTAAACCCCGGAGAGAGTGTCCCGGCCTAGGAGACAGTCAGGGTTGATTTAAACCCCGGAGAGAGCGTCCCGGCCTAGGAGACAGTCAGGGTTGATTTAAACCCCGGAGAGAGTGTCCCGGCCTAGGAGACAGTCAGGGTTGATTTAAACCCCGGAGAGAGTGTCCCAACCTAGGAGAACGTCAGGGTTGATATGAACAGTGTAGAATAAAGCCAAGGAGACTTCTCCCTTTGAACTGCTGTCACGGCTAATAAGTCATTCTCTGCTTAAGCTGACACACACCCCTTACCTGTGAAACCACTGTTGGGCGGGTAGTAAAAGTTTTACAATGTAAGAAAATATCATTTGAGAGAGTTATTAAGAAACAGGTAAATCGGGTGAAACAGTATATGACAGACTAATGAGCTTGGGGTGACAGGTAGCCTAGTGGTTAGAGAGTTGGGCCAGTAACAAAGTTTGCTGGATCGAATCCCCGAGCTGAAAAGGTTAGAAAAAAATCTGTCATTTTGCCCATGAACAAGGTAGGCGGGTCACTGTAAATAGAATTTGTTAACTGACTTGTCTAGTTAATATATAAATAAAATATGAATGTGCGACATTAAACATTGAGAGAAAAAGCACCTTGAGGAGACAAGGGCACCTACCCAGAGCTCTGCCAGGGGAATGCCCTCTAGTCTAAACACTAGGTCATCCCAACACTGGCTCACCTGGCTGGACAGTTACCTGCTCAGGTGTGGAAGGGATATTATCAATTCATGTTTAGAAGATCCAGAATAAATGATAAGGCCTACAATATTGTCTGCGTAAATAGTAATATTATAGCAAGTCCTTTCCTATGAACACATAGGCTGTTATCTTATTGAAGGGTAACAGTCAGAGAAAAGCATCTTTACTGGAGACTGAATAGTGTAAATCATGCGTTTATATTTTCAATATTGTCAGTGACAATTTGTCACAGATGAAATGAAACAGATGTTTTGCGTAATGATCCGTCCACGTTCAGTGCAAAAGTGAGGTGAAGACCGAAGCGTTTGAAGACTGCTACGCACTTCAGAAGGGAACAGATTTCTCTTCTACATTTCCCATTTCCAAGTTTGTAACAATGAGCAGACTAGTAGTTTGTATATTATGAAATAACTGACTGCTGTGGCGTTCTTTCGTCCCCATTCGATTTTCTGACCAAATACAGGAAATCCTTTGTCGGCAGTTGAGCTCCGATCAACGACGGAGAAGAGTAATAATGCTGGTTGTAGTGAAGGACCCGTAAATGTCAGAAGTACCAAATTGCCTTACCTTTCCGTGTTTTAACTTCGGCAGACGGTGAATTCAGCACTCCTGTGCGCTTGAAGTACATACACGCCAGCACCTATGTGAAGCTAGCCACAATAAGGATTAGTCACAACCGTGGAATTTGAAGGTCGCCTTCAAAATAAAAGTCCTTAATTGAAAGTGATGCAAACGGACACAAATAGTGGAATCGTGCCATATTTGTACTAGGTAATTCTGAACAAGGTTGGGAATGTCACAAATGCAATAAAATACAATAATTAGTTAAGTTGACAAAAATGTGAAATCTCATTGTAGATATGTACGTCTTCAGGATTGCATTGGGGGCACACAGTTCACTGTACAGCTTACCTATGGATTGTGGGTCAATGAAATGGGGTATCAGTCTACTCAGTGACACCCACAGAACACAACTGAGCAGAGTTTACACACTTATTAGCTCTTATTTACGGGACTAATATATTTGCGTCACTTCAATGAGGGACTTGAATTTTGAAGGCAAAATGCAAATTCCACTGCTGTGGCTAATCCTTATTGTGGCTAAATAAACAGCGGACTACTTTCTATTGAACCTAAGGTCGGTGTCCGCGCCCCCGCTGAAATCTAATTAGCATAATAAAACATTCCCATATAAACGCATTTTAATCCGTAACTGTCTAAGCAGGGGGAGGGGTTCTACGAAGCTATATGGAACTGTTTTAAGGTCATACCAAAAATAATTTAGCTATTTGACTTGGAATTTTAAGACCCCTTCAAGTACCCGCCAAAAATATATATAAAAAAATTATTTGGATGGCATAATTTTTTTTGCCTTACTGCTGTTAGGCCATACAAACACATTGAATAACATATTCAAGACACGGAGCAACATATTGTATGTGCTAATAGCAGTAAGGACTTTCTGTTGCTCCGTGTTGTGAATATGTTATTCAATGTGGTTGTATGTGCTAATAGCAGTAAGGACTAACACATTGAATAACATATTCACTAGACGGAACAACATATAGTCCCACCCAAAAAAATCTAAAGGAAGTTTGTTCAGGTGTCTGTCCTATTGAGAGATAAGAAAGATCAGGTAACATTGGCTTTTTTGAAACATGTATTTAACCCCTTATTTCTGTCACTAAACAGGCTTGATATATACTTCCATTCATTTTTTAAAACTGGTACAGGGGGACCTTCTGACAAGTCTTGTGAGGAAAATTTAAAAAGGAAGTTTGTTCTAAATGATCTGTCCTGTATCTGAGAGATATAAGCAAGATCAGGAACCATTTTTTGACATGTATTTAACCCATTGATTTTTTGTCACTAAACAGGCTCCATTACACTTCCATTATTTTTTTTCAACTGGTACCAGGGACCTTCAGACGAGTCTTGTGCGCGTCCTAGAGCAAAACAACCGAGGTGTTCGTGTGAGTCTTACCTTTACACAGATGAGTCATATTAGTGTTCAGACCAAACCGTTCGGAGGCTACAGACGCGTTTGTGAGAAGACCGATTTTCAGGTCAGGATGTCTGGGGTTGACAAACAACGTCCCAACTCTGTCACCGCAGATGCGGAAGTGTTACATGGGCGGATTCGGTCAATTGAGACGCATCCAAATGTAAAAAACACAGATATCTCGTTAAAACACCCATGTGCCTGCAACGTCAAGAGGTGGTGACTCCACTCACCGTGTCATCTGGTTGGTTGAAATCCGCAATCTCTCGCTTATCATTGGAGGACAGTGGGGAGCATGAAAAATACAGCAAATAGTAACTGTTCCCTGCTAACCCGCTGAACACTAACGCAAGCGTTGCAAAATAAATGTACATGTTATTCAATAATTTCATCCAAACTGCTCGCCAGGTGCTAAAATAAAACCTGTTATATTTTTTGAGGGTTGACCCGCTGCAAGTCCCGCCTCTCCCATACAGAACCAATCAATCGATATAATCGATAACAATCATCAGAATTGACGCGATATGAACCAGACAGTGAGCATGGCCCACTAGCTGGTCAGAAGGTTCAAATCAACGTTTCATATCGTCATTTCCGGGTAGGCAAATAAACAACCAGGGATTTTATTACACCCCTGTATAGATAGTTGGTGGCGATAATGATAATTTTTATTGTCCTGTAACTAGAATAAGATCTTATGACGTCCTTTCCCTGTGTCAAAGGTACATAATCACATTCTTTTTTAAACTGTGATTTACAAAGCTAATGTCATGGATTTTAAAAAGTGTTTTAACTCAGGGATAGCCCGCTGATATGACCCATAGTAGGGAAGAAGATTTCTTGAGTACAAATTGATCTGAAAATAGAATTAGCCTAGTGGTTAGAGTGTTGGACTAGTAACTGAAAGGTTGTATATTTCAAATCCCTGAGTTGACAAGGTAAAAATCTGTTGTTCTGCCCCTGAACAAGGCAGTTGACCCACTGTTCCTAGGCCATAATTGAAAATAAGAATTAGTTCTTAACCGACTTGCCTAGTTAAATAAAGGTAATAAAAATAAAACATGTAATTCAGTTTATATCTTAATTTTAGAATAAATCCAACTTAGTTGTCATTGTCTTGTTTTTCTTTACAGATGCCACCTTTTAGAAGAAAAATAACCACTCTGGTTTACAGAGACCTGACTAGAGGCAGGATAGTACGTACACCCCTGCCACTATTCCTGGGGTCCAGCAAAATTAAGGCAGTTTATACAATTTTAAAAACATTACAATACATTCACAGACTTCACAACATACTGTGTGCCCTCAGGCCCCTACTCCACCACATATCTACAGTGCCCTCCACTAATATTGGAACCCATGGTAAATATGAGCAAAATGGGCTGTGAATGTATTTATTTGCTGTTTATCCTCTTGGCCTTTCATTCTAAATATTCACAGAAATTGAACGTTTAATCGAAGTAAAATGATTGAAAAAAATGTATGTGAAATAAATTAAATAAATATTTGTTTCCGAAACATGTGTCACAATTATTGGCACTCCAAGAAGTTCTTATGAGTAAATTCTAACTGAAGTATATTCCCCATTAATTTTTTACATTTTTAAGTTCACCTGAGTGATTAGGAACACTTAAGTGGTAAGCCATGACTTCCTGTTTTACTGGGGTATAAATATGAGGTGACACACAGGCCAAGTTCCCATAGTCATCCATCACTATGGGAAAGACCTGAGAATACAGTAATGATTTGCAACAAAGGTTGTTGAGCTGCACAAAATCAGGAAATGGCTATAAGAAAATAACTTGAAAAAGGTTGAAAATGCCCATTTCCACTATCAGGGCAATAATTAAGAAGTTTAAAGCAACAGGAGATGTTAACAATCGGCCTGGAAGAGAACGTGTGTCTATATTGACCCCACGCACAGTGAGGAGGATGGTTAGGACAAATCATCTCCAAGGATCACAGCTGGAGAATTGCAGACGTTAGTTGGGTCCTGGGGTCAGAAAATCTCCAAAACTACGATCAGACACCACCTACATAACCACAAGTCGTTTAGGAGGGTTGTCATAAAAAAAGCCTTTGCTGTCATCAAACAACAAACTCAAGCGCCTACAGTTTGCCAAACGTTACTGGAACTTTCAATGGGACCGGGTTCTATGGTCAGATACAGCTTTTTGGAAACAAACACCAGAGGTGGGTTTGGCGTAGACAGAAAGATAGTCATGCAGAAAAGGACCTCATCCCCACTGTGGATCTTTGATGTTGTGGGGCTCTTTTTCTTCCAAAGGCCCTGGACAATGTTAGGATTCATGGTATCATGGACTCCATCAAGTACCAGCAGATATTAAATCAAAACCTGACTGCCTTTGCTAGGAAGTATAAGAATATTTTCTGGAGCAGGATACTTGTTATTTGGCCATTGGCCCAGTTGTACTGCAAGGACTTCTGATTGGTCAACCCCAGGCTAGGGTGGGGGGGGGGTTATAAATTACATACTGTTCCTTTGTTTAGAAAAACTGAGGACAGGGGAGACTGAACATCTACCTCCCAGCATAGCATCTATGATTTGTCCTTCTTAAATAAATACATTTTCTCCCCCTGATTTGCTTTGGGTTTTGTGTTATTGAAGAATGACATAAATTGCTAACAGAAGCTTAAACTGGGCCATGGCTAGATCTTCCAACAGGACAATGATCCAAAGCACACCTCAAAATGAACACAAAAATGGTTCACTGACCACAGAATCAAGATTTGCCATGGCCTTCCCAGTCCACTGACCTAAACCCAATAGAAAACCTGTGGGATGAGCTGAAGAGGAGAGTCCACAAGCGTGGACCACGGAATCTGAAGGAGCTGGAGAGATTCTGTATGGAGGAATGGTTTTAGATCCCTTGTTCTCCGACCTCATTACGCGTGATAGGAGAAGTCTCAGAGCTGTTATCTTGGCAAAGGGAGGTTACACAAAGTATTGAAAGAAGGGGTGCCAACAATTGTGCCATATTTGAGAAAAAAAAATGTTTTATACGAATAATTATTTTCTTCCAATTATTTAATTTTAATTAAAGATTTGATTTTTGTGAATATTTTGAATGAAAGACCAAGAGGATAAACAAGACGTTTTTTTCAAAGTCCGGTTTGCTCATATTTACCCAGGGTGCCAATATTAGTGGAGGGCACTGTACAGTACTAAATCCATGTGTACGTGTGTGTATAGCGTATGTAGCGTGTGCGTATGTTATCGTGTGTGTGTGTATGCATGTGTCTGGCCTATGTTTGTGTTGCTTCACAGTCTCCGCTGTTCCATAAGGAGTATTTTGATCTGTTTTTAAAATCTGATTCTACTGCTGCATCAGTTACCTGATGTGGAATAGAGTTCCATGTAGTCATGGCTCTATGTAGTACTGTGCACCTCCCATAGTCTGTTCTGGACTTGGGGACTGTGAAAAGACCTCTGGTGGCATGTCTTGTGAGGTATGGATGGGTGTCTGAGCTGTGTGCCAGTAGTTTAGACAGACAGTTCGGTGCATTCAACATGTCAATACCTCTCATAAATACAAGTAGTGATGAAGTCAATCTCTCCTCCACTTTGATCCAGGACAGATTGACATGCATATTATTAATGTTAGCTCTCTGTGGACATCCAAGGGCCAGACGTGCTGTCCTGTTCTGAACCAATTGCAATTTTCCTACGTCCTTTTTTGTGGCACCTGAAGACACTACTGAACACACGACTAAACTAGGGCCTGTAGGACCTGCCTTGTTGATAGTGCTGTTAAGGTAGAGCAGCGCCTTATTATGGACAGACTTCTCCCCATCTTAGCTACTTTTGTATCAATATGTTTTGACCATGACAGTTTACAATCCAGGGTAACTCCAAGCAGCTTAGTCTCATCAACTTGCTAAATGTCCACATTATTCATTACAAGATGTAGTTGAAGTTTAGTGTTTAGTGAGTGTTATTGTCCCAAATACAATGCTTTTAGTTTTAGAAATATTTAGGGATAACTTATTCCTTGCCACCCATTCTGAAACTAACTGCAGCCCTTAGTTAAGTGTTGCAGTCATTTCAGTCTCTGTAGTAACTGACGTGTATAGTGTTGAGTCATCCTCATACATAGACACACTGGCTTTACTCAAAGGCAGTGGCGTGTCCTTAGAAAAAATTGAAATCAAAAAGTAAAAGTTGTCAAAAATATAAATAGTATAGTAAAGTACAGAAAAACGACTTAAGTAGTACCTAAAAGTATTTTTACATGAAGAACTTAATGCCTCCAAGCCATAAGACAAACTGTATCAGAGCATCAAGTGTAGCAGCTCAGAGACAGTTTCTCCCTCCAAGACTGTTGATGAAAACTGAATTGACTCAAATAAAATGTTATTGGTCACATACACATGGTTAGCAGATGTTAATGCGAGTGTAGCGAAATGCTTGTGCTTCTAGTTCCGACCGTGCAGTAATAACCAACAAGTAATCTAACCTAACAATTCCACAACTACTACCTTATTCATTCCTTTACACTTGTGTGTATAAGAATATGTACATAAAAATATATGAATGAGTGATGGCTGAACGGCATAGGCAAGATGCAGTAGATGGTATAGAGTACAGTATATACATATGAGATGAGTAATGTAGGGTATGTAAACATTATATAAAGTGGCATTGTGTAAAACCTCTCTGGGATAGCGGGACGGTAGCGTCCCACCTGGCCAATAGTCAGTGAAAATGTAGAGCTCCAAATTCAAAAAAATTATATAAAATCAAACTTTCATTAAATCACACATAAGATACCAAATTGTTGTGAATCCAGCCAACATGTCAGATTTCAAAAAGTATTTTCGGCGAAAGCATAAGAAGCTATTATCTGATGATAGCACAATGTCAACAAAGAGAGAGTAGCATATTTCAACCATGCCGCCGCTACTCAAAACGCAGATATAAAATATAAAACATGCATTACCTTTGACGAGATTCTTTCATTGGCACTCCAATATGTCCCATAAACATCACAAATGGTCCTTTTGTTCGATTAATTCCGTCCATATATATCCAAATTGTCAATTTATTTGGCGGTTGATCCAGAAAAAAAACTGCTTCCAATTTGCGCAAAGTCACTACAAAATCTCAAAAATTACCTCTAAACTTTGCCAAAACATTTCAAAGTACTTTTGTAATGCAACTTAAGGTATTTGTAAACGTTAATAATCGATCAAATTGAAGACGGGTCTATCTGTTTTCAATACAGGAGATCAACAACAAACGCTACATTTTTTAGTCTTGCGCAACTCTCAAACAGTACACATGACCTTACTCTACTTCCTGATGGCCTTCTTCATTGCACAAATGAATAACCTCAACCTATTTCCTAAGACTGGTGACATCCAGTGGAAGCAGTAGGAACTGAGAACAGAGTGATTAGAAATCTGGCTTCCCAATGAAAACTCATTGAACAGACAGTGACTTAAAAATAAAAAATTATGGTTAGTCCTCGGGGTTTTGCCTGCTACATAAGTTGTTAGACTTACAGACATTCAAACAGTTTTAGAAACTTCAGAGTGTTGTCTATCCAAATCTACTAATAATATGCATATCTTATATTCTGGGGATGAGTAGAAGGAATTTGAAATTGGGCACGCTATTTTTCCCAAAGTGAAAACTCTGCCCCCTATCCTAGAGAAGTTGTGATACATTTATTACATCCATTTTTTCATTACTAAAGTGGAGTTGAGTCTGTTGGCAAATGCCACTCAATGTTAGTGATGGCTGTTTAACAGTCTGATGGCCTTGAGATAGAAGCTGTTTTTCAGTCTCTCGGTCCCCGCTTTGATGCACCTGTACTGACCTCGTCTTCTGGATGATAGCAGGGTGAACAGGCAGTGGCTCAGGTGGTTGTTGTCCTTGATGATCTTGTTGGCCTTCCTGTGACATCGGGTGCTGTAGGTGTCCTGGAGGGCAGGTAGTTTGCCCCTGGTGATGCGTTGTGCAGACCTCACTACCCTCTGGAGAGCCATATGGTTGTGGGCGGAGCAGTTGCCGTACCAGGCGGTGAAACAGCCCGACAGGATGCTCTCGATTGTGCATCTGTAAAAAGTTTGTGAGTGTTTTTGGAGACAAGCCGAATTTCTTCAGCCTTCTGAGGTTTAAGAGGCGCTGCTGCGCCTTCTTCACAACGCTGTCTGTGTGGGTGGAGTATTTCAGTTTGTCCATGATGTGTACGCCCAGGAACTTAAAAACTTTCCACCCTCTCCACTATTGTGCCGTCGATGTGGATAGGGGGGTGCTCCCTCTGCTGTTTCCTGAAGTCCACGATCATCTCCTTTGTTTTGTTGACATTGAGTGTGAGGTTATTTTCATGACAACACACTCTGAGGGTCCTCACCTCGTTCCCTGTAAGCTGTCTCGTTGTTGTTGGTAATCAAGCCTACCACTGTAGTGTCATCTGCAAACTTGATGATTGAGTTGGAGGCGTGCATGGCCACGCAGTCATGGGTGAACAGGAAGTACAGGAGAGGGCTGAGAACGCACCCTTGTGGGGCCCCAGTGTTAAGGATCAGCGGGGTGGAGATATTGTTTCCTACCCTCACCACCTGGGGGCGGCCCGTCAGGAAGTTCAGGATCCAGTTGCACAGGGAAGGGTCAAGAACCAGGGTCTCGAGCTTAATCACGAGTTTGGAGGGTATTAAATGCTGAGTTGTAGTCGATGAACAGTGAGTGCTACGGGGCGGTAGTCATTTAGATCAGTTACCTTAGCTTTCTTGGGAACAGGAACAATGGTGGCCCTCTTGAAGCATGTGGGAACAACCGACTGGGATAAGGATTGATTGAATATGTCCGTAAACACACCAGCTAGCTGGTCTGCGCATGCTCTGAGGACTCGGCTGGGGATGCCGTCTGGGCCTGCAACCTTGCGAGGGTTAACACGTTTAAATGTTTTACTCACTTTGGCTGCAGTGAAGGAGAGCCCGCAGGTTTTGGTAGCGGGCCGTGTCAGTGGCACTGTATCGTCCTCAAAGCGAGCAAAGAAGTTGTTTAGTTTGTCTGGAAGCAAGACATCGTGGTTCGCGACGGGGCTGGTTTTTCTTTTGTAATACGTGATTGAATGTAGACCCTGCCACATACCTCTCATGTCTGAGCCGTTGAATTGCAACTCTACTTTGTCTCTATACTGACGCCTAGCTTGTTTGATTGCCTTGGAGTGAATAGCTACTCTGTTTGTATTCGGTCATGTTTCCGGTCACCTTGCCCTGATTAAAAGCAGTGGTTCGCGCTTTCAGTTTTGCGCGAATGCTGCCATCAATTTCCGGTTTCTGGTTTGGGAATGTTTTAATAGACGCTGTGGGTACAACATCACCGATGCACTTGCTAATGAACTCGCTCACCAAATCAGCGTATTCATCAATGTTGTTGTTCGACGCTATGCGGAACATATCCCAGTCCATGTGATCGAACCAATCTTGAAGCATGGAATCAGATTGGTCGGACCAGCGTTGAACAGACCTGAGCACAGATGCTTCCTGTTTTAGTTTCTGCCTGGAGCAACAAAATGGAGTAGTGGTCAGCTTTTCAGAAAAGAAGGACGGGGAAGGGCCTTATATGCGCCGCGGGAGTTAGAATAACAATGATCTAGGGTTTTGCCAGCCCGGGTCGCCCAATCGATATACTAATACAATTTAGGGAGCCTTGTTTTCAGATTAGCCTTGTTAAAATCCCCAGCTACAATAAATGCAGCCTCAGGATATGTGGTTTCCAGGTTACATAGAGTCAAATGAAGTTCGTTCAGGGCCGTTGATGTGTCTGCTTGGGGGGGAATATATGCGGCTGTGATTATGATCAAAGATAATTCTCTTGGTAGATAATGCGGTCGGCATTTGATTGTGAGGAATTCTAAGTCAGGTGAACAGAAGGACTTGAGTTCCTGTATGTTGTTATGATCACACGTCTCGTTAATCATAAGGCATACCCCTCCGCCCTTCTTCTTACCAGAAAGATGCTTGTTTCTGTCGGCGCGATGCGTGAAGAAACCAGCTGGCTGCACCGACTCCAATAGCGTGTCTCGAGTGAGCCATGTTTCCGTGAAGCAAAGAACGTTACAGTCTCTGATGTCTCTCTGGAAGGCAACCCTTGCACGGATTTCATCTACCTTGTTTTAGACGAGACTGGACATTGGCAAGTAGTATGCTCGGGAGCGGTGCACAATGTGCCCGTCTACGGAGCCTGACCAGAAGACCGCTCCGTCTGCCCCTTCTGCGGCGCCGTTGTTTTGGGTCGCAGGCTGGGATCCGATCCATTGTCCTGGGTGGTGGACCAAACAGAGGATCCGCTTCGGGAAAGTTGTATTCCTGGTCGTAATGTTGGTAAATTGACGTTGCTCTTACATCCAATAGTGTCACGCCCTGATCTTAGAGATCCTTTTTTATGTCTCTATTTTGGTTTGGTCAGGGTGTGAGTTGGGATGGGTATTTTATGTTCTATTTCTATGTTTTGGCCGGGTAGGGTTCTCAATCAATCAGGGACAGCTGTCTATCGTTGTCTCTGAGAACCATACTTTAGGTAGCCCTTTTTCCCACCTGTCTTGGTGGGAAGTTGACTTTGTTTTGGGCACACAGCCTTTAGCCTCACGGTTTGTTTTGTTGGGTTTTTTGTTCGGCGTCTTTTCAAATAAAAAGAGAATATATCACCAAGCTGCGCATCTTCTTTTGACGGCCAAATAGATATATAGACAAATAGTTCCTCCCGACTGTATGTAATAAAACCTAAGATTTCCTGGTGTAACAATGTAAGAAATAACACATAAAAAAACGAAATTACTGCATAGTTTCCTAGGAACGCGAAGCGAGGCCGCCATCTCTGTCGGCGCCATAGTATTTGCTATGGTAAATACTGTACTTAATATACTGTAGTTATCTACTTATTTCATTGTATTGTGCACACTACGCTGTATTCCTGCGCAAATTACAACTTTGACTTTAATTTCATTTGATCTAGTATACCATAACCCTGTTCACTCGGTTATGATGAACATATGGAGTCATATTCTTAATTAAAGAGACATGTTTCACTAACATCGGATGTAATGTTTAGCAATGCAATCTAAGAAAACGAAATGGTCCTCATTTCAGGAAGAGCTCATGACATCTGGCAGCAGTTTAGCGGCTGTCTGCTGGAACCTGTCACCCTGATCCGCTAGACTCTGCCCCCCCCTCCCCCTCCCCCCCCCCCCCCCCTCCCCCCCCCCCCCCCCCATCTGCCGCAAACAGCAATTTCAGTGGCCCTCCTTTGCCAGTTTACAGCCCTGCAGCTGGAGTGTGGGGTGTCTTTGAGAGGGATTACCTTTCCATAAATCCAATGCATACTGGAAGGAAGTTATTACATTTTAAACTGGAACTCAAACTGTACATGTAGGTGTTTTTTAACTAAGTTTCTTCTCCAGACAGTTGCGCTCTACAGGAAGCTCTCAAATGAGTCATTCGAGGAATTCAAACGGTTTGAACGAGAGACTGTCAGGAAGTTGGCACCACTGACTTGGTATGCAACAAAGTGTCCTCTCTGACCACAGATATGCCAATGATACGACTTAAAAGGAACAACTATAAAAGTCTCAGTAAGGATTTTTATTTGCATTCAGTGTTGGTCATCATGTATAAGGGGAAATATATACTACCTCAGTCTGTCTTATATATATTCTATCATCGCCAAACAGCAGTAATGTTATGCACCATAACCATTACAAGCCTCTCAAAAAAAAAAAACCTTCGTCCAAGTCGTGGGAGGCGGAAACAGATAAAGTACGGAATTTGCCAGACAGGGTACAGTTTTGTTGAAGGCCTGTCTGGATCCACAACACGTTGGATGACGGGGCTCTGGTAAAGCTAGGTGGACCAATCATCTGCTTAGTGGATACTACCGATTACAGATACATTCACGAAGAAACTACAGCATGAATGACCTAGGTTTCCCAAAGAACAAAAAGGGTTTAAGTAATACCCTTTACAAATGTCAATTTCCTGTATCAGAAATTATTTTCTGTAATTCATTATTGTTTAAAAAGGAAACCGGTCATCAAGTTATTGCAGCTGATATCCTATTTGGGCTTTCCCAGGAAAATATCTAGGAGCAGTACTGATGGTCCCAAACCTGCTGGGCAGTTATTTTGTGACCAAGACAAAGTCTACACTGGGATGTGGCTCACAATCAGTTAAATTCAGTAGCCCTCTTCTGTGTGCCTTGTGTGTATAACCAACAGCTGGTCTAAAGTCGGAGAAGTTGAAAGGGTTTGATTGAAATCAGGAGAAGCTTAGTGATGCGACTCTAGCATTGGACTATTCTGGCCATAATTTAATTAAATTTTTTAAGTTGAACAGATTACATGAACTGCTTATTGGATGTGACTTTTTTTTTCACTTGTGCTTATTCACTTCATTTTTACAGGGATTTCAAGCCGAGGATGAGCTGTGATCCAAAACCCAGAAACTGGACATAACGGGTGTCTGGGATGGCGCACGAGCGTCCGCTGAAGTTCCTGATCCTGATGAGATGAGAGAAGTATGTCGATGGATGGATGGATGTGCAGATGGATGATGGATGGATGGATGGATGGATGGATGTGCAGATGGATGGATGGATGGATGGATGGATGTGCAGATGGATGGATGGATGGATGTGCAGATGGATGGATGGATGGATGGATGGATGGATGGATGTTCGCTGCTCTGGCACCCCAATGGTGGAACAAACTCCCTCACGACGCCAGGACAGCGGAGTCAATCACCACCTTCCGGAGACACCTGAAACCCCACCTCTTTAAGGAATACCTAGGATAGGATAAAGCAATCCTTCCCCCCCCCCCCCCCCCTTAAAAGATCTAGATGCACTATTGTAAAGTGGCTGTTCCACTGGATGTCATAAGGTGAATGCACCAATTTGTAAGTCCCTCTGGATAAGAGCGTCTGCTAAATGACTTAAATGTAAATGTAAATGATGGATGTGCAGATGGATGATGGATGGATGGATGGATGGATGTGCAGATGGATGGATGGATGGATGGATGGATGTGCAGATGGATGGATGGATGGATGGTGCTGATGGATGGATGGATGGTGCTGATGGATGGATGGATGTGCTGATGGATGGATGGATGTGCAGATGGATGGATGGATGGATG